>NW_024704810.1:152100-286546 GCF_018977255.1 Callorhinchus milii
ATGTGCATACAATACACTTTCCACAGCTGCAACTTTCATACATACAATAACAACATCTGTACCATCACAAACTGCGGAGGTGTAACACTGTGTTAGCGGAGTAGTTGTGTCACTGGTTCAGTAGTGGAGGTGGGAAAATGGGTTAGGAGAGAATGTGTAACAAGGGTAAGCCGACGACGTGACACATTGGGTGAAGAGTGAAGCTGTGACACTGGGTAGACCTTAGATTACACTAGAATATACAGAACAGAAACAGTCCACGGCCAACTGGTCTATGCCGTTGATACCCCCTGATTTCACTCTTCTGTGTTCCCCACGCCTGTGAATACCTCGCGTTTTAACATCACCCCACCTGTGCTCAAGCCCCTGTGCCTCTCCCTGTGCTGATCCCACTTTTGCTCAACAAACTTGTACTCAACTAGCTTGTGCTCTTACACAACTTGCTCTTAGCCCCTGTCCTCAACCCACCATGCCTACGCTTCCTGTTTCCACACACTCTGCTCATCCTCCTGTGATAACCGCTCCGTTTGATTACCCCACCGCCGCCCATTTGTTGTTGCTCACAAGGTGCTGAATCCGCACTGCTCATTCACGCTTTACCTTCTATAGCCAGGACACTGATCTCCTACGCTCAACCCCCACCCCCTCCACCCCACCGTGTGCAACTCCTGGTTCCCCCCCTGTGTTCTGCCCCAGTGTTCCCCAATGCGCTCACCCGATGCTCAAGTTATGTTTCTCAAACCGCTGTAATCACTCCCAATGTATTTCGCACCCGGGTTCTCTCAGTTTACCCCTGTGCTCAATCCCTGTGCTGCCCCACTGTACTCAGCTCCATCTCCAATCATCGTCTGTACTCACTTAGCTTTAGCTCCTCTCTCGCCTTCCACTCCGCCATGTTCTCCAACTTCCCTGTTCTTGGCACCATGTGCTCAGTCTTATTGTGTTCAGCCCCTGTGCACACACCCACCTAAACTCAACCAACACGTGCTCACTTCCCGGCTATGCACTCACTTCTTTGCTGAACCCCTATTGTGGTCACCCTCCGTCTGCTCAAACCCTGCTGCTCATTGACTTGTCACCCTCCTGTTCTTTCGACTCTGTACTACTCCACCTTGTATTTATGCTCCTATGCTTCCCACCATTTGCTGCCACCCATATGACCTCTCCCTCATTAAGTCTCCTGTGTTGCCCACTGCTCTGTGATTACCTCCCGTGTATTCAGCACCCGACTCATACCGCTATGTTCTCCGCCTGTGCTCACCTCCACTTGTACTCAATCCTCCACCTTCTGCTCTTAAACTGCGCGCTCTTTCCACCGAATGTGCTCAACCCCGATATGACTACACCCAGTCTTTAGATCCCCAACGTACACACTCCCTCTTTGTTACGCTTCACGTGGCTCTGCTCCCCGCCTTTCCTCACCCACCTCTACTCGCCCTTTCGTGCTCCTCGCCTGGGTATGCCTCCAAGTGCTCCCTCTGCTCACCCCATTTGCTCTCCAATGTGCTCAAGCCAACTGTTCCTATTCATGCTGTGCTCCACTTCTCCTGTACGTTTCCATCCTGTGCTCACACCCACCCATGTGCTTTAACCCTGTAGTCGACCCAATGTGTTTAACCCCTGTTCTTCCCGGTGCGCTCCCACCAATACGCATTCCCCGTTATCACCTCCTGTGCTCCCCAAATTGTTTGAACCAGCTACCTCCGGCCTCAAAATTCCCATGCTCTAAACCCAGCTACTCATCGCCTGATGCACACCCAATGCCCCGTGCTCTCCGTGCACCTCTCCTCATCACTCTGTGCTCAGCCCCACTGTACTCACTCCTTTGCACTCCAACTCTTATTCACCCACACTCTCCTCCCACTTTTCTGCTCTCTTCCCGGGCTGAATCCGGTGCTCACCCCTCTTTTTTCAGCCCCTGTGCTAAAAATCAACTGGTCACTCCACTAGCGTGCCACCTCCTCGTGCTTTTTCCACTGTATCGCCACACCTATGCTCAACTCCGCTTTGTGCTCCCCCTCCGGCGCTCAAACATCACCTCTGCCTTTATGTCTACCCCACTCGAGTTAAAAAAAAAGATCCCCCACTGTGCTCACGCTGATTGCGTTCAGTTACTGAGATCACAATCCTTTGCGCTCACATGTTCTCACTCCTTTGCTCACCACGCTTATGTGCACACAACTGTGCCCACGTGTGCTCTTCAAGGAGCTTACCCTGTGTACTCCACTCCTGTGCTAACAAGCCTGTTCTCAAAGCCCTCTGCCATTCCCCCAACGCGCTCAACGAACATCTTATCCAACACATACTCACACCCATATACCACAGCACTCTCCTCAGCAACATTTTCTCGGCCCCTGTGATCACACCAAACCCCCTTGTGCCTATTCCGCCTTGAGCTCAACAACCTTGTGCTCAATCTCTGTGCTATCGTCAATGTCTTCAAACCTGACCTGCAAAACCATCGGCTGATACTATGCGACCAATCCCTTTCTGCTCACAAAATGGCTCCCCTGCCATTTTTCTCCCACTGTGCTCAGTCCCCTGTGCTCACGGCATCCTGTACTCATTTCCATTTCACGCACTCGTTGTGCTCACCCACAATGCTCAGCCTTCTGTGCTCACCTCTCCACACACCCATTCTCACAACTCGCACACATCCCGGGCACGTGGTTATTCTCAGAGACACACTAATTTAACTGAGCAAATGACGCCGGGCATCGTTGGAATTGGATTCTGAAAATTTGATCACAGGGCTATGAGCGCAACATCTCCACTCAGATTTAATAAAAACTAACATATTGAGGGACAAAAATTTAAGTGTTTCTCGATCCGTAGTTTACCGAAAATATGAGAAAAGTAAAATGATCGAAGACTGAAATATTTACCTGAACAGATGACGCCGGCATCATAGGAGTGTGGCCAGGAATAGCCACCACCCCAGGGCTGTGACTGACAACCCCTCAGAGTAGATTCACTCCCTCTGCACCGACCTTTGTACGTCACAACGGGACCTGAGCCTTCGCCAAAGTGAGCGTCTCCTGATCCTGACAGCGCGACTCCACAGCCCAACTCCTTACACACCACAGCCGCGTCCGCCATATCCCAACCATTGTCACCAGAGCCATAGCCATGCACTGTGCCCCACTGTCCATCGTGGTAAACCTCCACTCTCCCGGCACACGGGCTGCCGCCATTCACCAGCCTCAAACATCTGTTAAAAGGAAAAGCATCTGCCTCAAATCACTGCAAGACATCCCAGAGTATTGAACGCAATCCAGATAATACACTACAAGGGCATGTCACTGTGAGGGTTCCTGGACGGTTACCATCCAACAACAATAATAATCATTATAAAGTTCAATGACTGTTATACATGCATCCAGAACCCGGGTAATCAGCAATGATATTAACAATTTATTCCACCGCAAGATATAACGGTTGCAGCTGCATTTGGAAATAAGGATATAGCTTTTATATCATTATACTTAATATTTTATTATTATACTTTATATAAGATTATTATAATTTATATAACGAAAGGAGATTCCCCCAAATTATGGCAGTGGTTTACTGTTTTGGGACTGAATACAGTAATGCGCATGTGTTACTGAAAGAATAGTTTGTGATTTTTCTCTGTCGCTAACTCATAACGGAATATTATCCACACATCATATTTTGGAGCTTCATTAAAGTTATCTTTAAGTGTAGCTCACCAAGGATAGGTATTGCCACGACTCTGAAACAAACAAGACTTTCACGGAGATGTAAAAATCGTTCTACATCAATTGTTTATTGCGCTTTGGCAGATAACAGATGCAGATATTGTTGTTTAATCATTGCATTAATAGATCGCCTTTTCTTGTCTGAATGTATGTGCGTGTGTACGGGGGTATACAACACGAACGAAACCAGGCACAGATACCAGCACAACACCAACTCCGGCCAAAGCACCTCGCCCGGAGGACACAGCACCCACCCACAGCGCCAGAGCGCAACCACACCCCAAGGCACAGACCCCATCGACAGTGCACAGTCGTTACAATACAAAACAGAAGAATTCCCTCGGGCACAGAAACCGTCCACAGGAATAACCAACCCCCAATGTACAGAGACCCCACACAGGGAAGCCCGACCCAGGTATAGCCAGATCCAGACAAAGACCGTTCTCCCTGGTACAAACCTCTCCCAGGTAACAGCAAATACTCCCACCTCCGACAGCTAATTCTCATGTACAAAGGCGCCATCCATGGGCACACGCTACCTTCCCCTCCCCCTACCAAGGAGGGCACAGCTTCCCAAATGGGTACAGCGATCTTCAACCCCTGCAGAAACCCCACACCTGCAAACCGGTAGACCCCTCACAGACGAAACAAACCCAGTGCACACCGATCCCTCCCCACGGTACAGACCCTACCATAGGTTCATCGCCTAATCCTGGTCACAAGCCCCCACAATGGTACAGCCCCCACAGGAACAGCCACTCACCCAGAGTACAGAGATACCTCAGATGACAGTTCCTCCACAGAGCACACAACCCGATACAGCGAGATGGATGGACAGCCGAACTCCAAAGGTACAGCCCGCTACCAGTCACAGACCATCCCCAGGGCACAGTACCCCACTGCCACAAACCCACACAGAAGCAGGCATCTCCCGGAAACAGCTGCTGCCCCAGAGCACAGCTGCCGACCAAGGTCCAGCCTCCCCAGCGTCCACAACCACCCCCAGAGCACACGGCCTCCACTCCCTTTTGCTCAAACCTCTTGTGTCCTTACTCATTCTGTGCACAACAACCCTTTGCTCACCCAACCTGTTTACACACCCATCGGCTTACAGCTCTGTGCTCCCACCCATACTTACCCCATACTCCACGCGAATGCACAAACCGCAGGTGCTCCCCGTATATTCGTACCACCCCCGTGCTCCCCATGTGCTCCACCCAGCATTTTGCTCGTGAACACTGTGCTCTTCAATACTGTTATCATCCTCTACATTTGCTCACCACCTGTTGTCAAGCCCTGTGCTCATCACGTACGCTCCCTCCCTTCTGCTCCCTCCCATCCTGATAACTTCATTGCTCCACGTTTTGCTCAGTCCCTTGACCTCAAAACTTCGGTTCTCAGCAGCTTGGGCACAATCTCTCTTTGTGCTATCCCCAGAACCGCTTCCATCTTACCCCACTCGTTTAACCAAACCACCGTGATCACCACCGGCTCTGTGCTCATCCCCTACACTGTTCAGCTCACAGTACACACGTCATCGTCCTCAACCCCCCCTGTTGTCCCCACGTGCTAAACACCAAAATCCCCTGTGCTCAGCAGACTTGCTCTGTGCTCATTCCCTTCCAGTGTGCTAAATCCCCCTTTGCTCGGTACACTTGTTCTCAACCCAATGTGTTACCCTCCATTTCTCAATCCCCTTGTGCTCACAACCTGTGCTCCTGCCATTTTTCACCCACTGTGCTCAGCCTCCCTGTGCTCACCCATCCTGTACGCATTTCCACTACACGCACTCGCTTGTGCTCACCCTCAATGCTCAACCTCTGTGCTCACCTCCCCATCCACCATTGCTCACAACTCGCACACACCGCGAGCACGTGGTTATTCTCAGACACACACTAATTTAACTGAGCAAATGACGTCGGCATTATTGGAATGGATTGGAAAATTGATCGCAGGGCTATGAGCGCAACCTCTCCACTCCGATTTAATAATAAACTAAGATATTGTGGGATACAATCTTTCACCGTGTTTCTCGATCCGTAGTTTACGGAAAACATGAGAAAAGAAAAATGATCGAAGACTGAATTATTTACCTGAACAGATGACGCCGGCATCAAAGGAGTGTGAGTACCCGTACACTGAATAGTCCTTCCAGGGCTGTGACTGACAACCCCTCAGAGTTGACTCACTCCCTCTGCACCGAACATTGTACGTCACAACGGGACCTGAGCCTTCGCCAAAGTGAGCGTCTCGTGATACTGACAGCGCGACTCCACAGCCCAACTCCTTACACACCACAGCCGCGTCCGCCATATCCCAACCATAGTCACCAAAGCCAAGGCCATCCACTGTGCCCCACTGTCCATCGCGGTGAACCTCCACTCTCCAGGCACACGGGCTGCCGCCATTCACCAGCCTCAAACCATCTGCCAAAAGGAAAAACATCTGCCTCACAATCACTCTAAGACATCACGCAGTGTATTGAACGTAATCTGGAATTATACATTACAAGGTGCATGTCACCTCAGGAGGGCTTCTGGACGGTAAACAATACAACAACAGTAATAATCATTATAATATTTTCAATGACTGTTAGCTACATGCAGTCCAAAACCCGGGTATCAGCAATGATATTAACAATTTATTCCACCGCAAGATATAACGGTTACAGCTGCGTTTGAAACAGAAGGATAGAGCTTTTATATTATATATATAATATTATATTATATACTTTATTAAAGATTATTATAATTTATATAAGGATAGGAGATTCCCCCAAAATTATGGCAGTGATTACTGCTTTGCTACAGAATACATTAATGCGCATGTGTTACTGAAAGGATAGTGAGTGATTTTGATCTGTCGCTAACTCATTGCGGAATATTATCCACACATCATATTTTGGAGCTTCATTAAAGTTATCTTTAAGTGTAGCTCACCAAGGATAGGTATTGCCCACGACTCTGAAACAAACAAGACCTGCACGAAGAGGTAAAATCGTTCTACATCATTTGTTTATTGCGCTTTGGCAGATATACAGATGCAGATATTTTGTTTTATGATCGATTTAATAGATCGCTTTTTCTTTATGAATGTACGTGTATGTGTGTACGGGGTGTGGGGGAGGCGCGGACGCATACAATGCACCATCACACACAACACGAACGAACCCAGGCACAGTCACGAGCAAAACCCCATCGCCGGCCAAAGCACATCGCCCCGAGGACAAAGCCACCACACACAGCGCCAGAGCAGAACCACACCCCAAGGCACGGACCCCATCGACAAGGCACAGTCGTTAGAAAACAAAACAGAAGACCTCCCCTCGGGCACAGCAATCGTCCACAGGGAATAACCAAACCACCAGTGCACACAGACTCCACACAGAGAAGCCCGACCCCAGTTATAGAAAGATCCAGACAAAGACTGTTCTCCCTGGTACAAACCCATCCCAGGTAATAGCAGCTACTCACATCTACGACAGCTAATTCTCAGGTACAGCGGCGCCCTCCTCGGCCACAGCGCTACCTTTCCCTCCCCCTTCCAAGGAGGGCACAGATTTCCCACTAGGTACAGCGATCTTCAAACCCTGCAAAAATCCTACACCTGCCCCCCGGTGGAGCCCTCACAGACAAAACAAACCCAGGGCCCACCGACACCTCCCCACTGCACAGACCCCACCACTGGTTCATCCCATGACACTGGTCACAGCCACCCCTCCAGGGAACAGAGAAACCTCTGAGGACAGTCCCTCCACAGAGCACCCAACCCGACACAGCGCGATGGATGGACAGCCGAACTCGAAATGTAGAGAGCCTACCAGTCACAGACCATCGCCAGGGCACAGTACCCCACTGCCACAATACCACACCGACACAGCCATCCCCCGGACACAGCTGCTGCCCCAGAGCACAGCTGCCAACCAAGGTACAGCCTCCCCAACGTGCACTGCCTCCTCCAAGGCAAAAGCCCTCCACGCCCTTTTGCTCAAACCCCTTGTGTCCTTACTCATTCTGTGTACAACAACCCTTTGCTCACCCAACCTGTTTACACACCCATCGGCTCACACCTCTGTGCTCCCACCAATACTTACCCCATACTCCCCGCGTATGCACAAAGCCCACGTGCTCCCCATATATACGTACCATCCCCGTGCTCCTCATGTGCTTTACCCAAAATTTTACTCGTGAACCACTGTGCTCTTCCCTCCTATTATCATCCCCAACGTGTGCTCACCTCCTGTAGTCAAGCACTTTGCACATCTCCTGTGCTCACTCCCTCTGCTCCCCCATCCTGTTAAACCCATGTGCTCCCCGATGTGCTCAGTGCCCTGAGCTCAAAATATTGGTTCTCAACACCTCTGGTTACAATGCTATCCCCAGAAACGCGTCCATCTTACCCCCGTGTTAAACCAAACCACCGTGATCACCACCTTGCCTGTGCTCATCCCCTCCACTGCTCAGCTCACGGTTCTCACATCACCGTCCTCAACCCCCCTGTTGTCCCCACGTGCTAAGCACAAATCCCATGTGTTCAGCAGACTTCCTCTGTGCTCATTCTCATCCCGTGTGCTGAAACACACTTTGCTCGGCACACCTGGTCTCAACGCATGTTTTACCCTTCATGTGCTCAGCCCCTTGTGCTCACTCATTCTCCACTCAACCCTCCGTACTCCCCCCCCTTGTGCTCATCCCCGCAAGCGCTCACACCATTTGCTCACCACTTGTGATCCACCCCTGAGCTGTCCGATGTGCTTAGCCCTTCCTTTTCTCAATTCCCCGGTGCTTACCTCTACCGTGCTCATTACATCCCCCGTGCTCACCACCCGGGCCCCAACGCTCATCCACCGTATGCTAATCCCTCCTCTATGCTCACTCCTACTGTGCTCACCCCATTGTCTTCAAGCGCCGTGTTGCCCCCCTTTGTGCTAACCAAATCCCAACTCTTCTCACCTAACTCCGAGCGCTCAATGCTTCCAGTGCTGACCCCAAATATGCTCAACACCTCCAGCTATTTAGTCCCTGTGCTCACCCACCCTGCACCCTCCCCCGTATACTCTGCCTCTTGTGGTCGTCCCCTGTGCTCAGCCGCCTGTGCTCAACACTGCCCCCAACCCGTGCTCACCCCACCAAACGACCCACTCGGAAAACGACTTGATGATGATCGACAGATTTGCTTAACTAAGCAGTTGACGCAGACAACATAAGTGAGCGACCCGCATTTATGTCCCTAGGGCAATGACCGTGAACCCCCTGCTTCCCAAATACCCCTCCACACCAGATTTAATAATAATACACTGACATATTGTGGGTTACAAACTTTTATCAAAATTTCCCTAATTCTAATTCCTAATGAGACAATGAAAAATCATCAGAAAATGAATTAATTACCTGAGCAGATGACGCCGGCATCAGAGGAGTGTGACCAATAATAGTGACGCCAGGTCCCTGAGGAACAATATCTTAGAGCATACTCCCTCCCTCTGCACCGAACATTATACGTTATAATGGGACCAGATCCCATCCCAAAGTGAGCGTCTCCTGAGGCTGACAGCGCGTCTCCACAGCCCAACTCCTTACACACCACAGCCGCGTCCAGCATATCCCAACCAGAGTCACCAGAGCCAGAGCCATTCACTGTGCCCCATTGTCCATCGTGGTAAACCTCCACTCTCCCGGCACATCGGCTGCCGCCATTCACCAGCCTCACACTCCCTGTAAAACACCATACGCAACATTGAGAGTCCGTTTCGTCTTTGACTTCCAGTCACTCAAGATAATACAATATGATGTCCATGTACACAAAATCTGTCACATTGGGAGGATGTTTGGCGTTAAAAAAAATACAACGTCAATAATAATCATTGTATTGGTTGCAATGTTTGCTGGCTGTACACAACCCAGGTGTCACCACAAGAGTAACAGGTTATTGCAGTACCAGTTGTACCTATTGCAGCTACGTTTGCAGATAAAGGATAGTGATATTATACGTTATCTTATTATGCTCTACATTGTTATACTGATATTGGATTATTTTACATCATACTGGACTGTTATACTTCATATTAAACTATTCTAGTTGATATGAGAATACTACATTCTGTGTTAGATTATTAAACTTTATATTTAGATTTACTTTCAGTGCACAATTTTACGCACGTTTCCTCTATCCACATGTTTCTCTTTATCTAGCAGTCAGTGGGAACCCAGCAGTCAATTGGCGTTTCTTTTCTGGGGATAATAATCCCTTAAAAAAAAGTAATTTGGTCACTCAATCCATGAATCTTTGTGATACCCCTCTGTGTGCGATTGGCTGCCGTATATCTCCAGCAAAGCAAGCAGCTGTTTCATATTGCAGTATAGTCTGTGAAGCATTTTGGCACCCGATAAGGCTCGAAAACAAACCCAAGAATTATTATTATTATTATCATGGTTTATATGAGATTACTACAATTCGTATTGCATTATTAAACGTTGTATTATATATTGTATTCTTCTACTTTATATACGATAGGAGATTCCACCCAAAATACGGCCGTGGTTTACTGATTTGTTACAGTATACATTAGTGCAGATCGCTCAGAGCAGACTCGCTCCCTCTGTACTGAACCCCATACTTCAGAATGAAGCTTGGTCGATGTGGAAGGTGCTCAAAAGCTAACTGAACATGGAGAAGGAATGGGCAAGGCACATGGGGTTTAGGAACAGTGATAATATTCCCATAGCAACATTTGGTTGTTAGATTGCCACTAACCTGCAGATTCCACAGACCTTCTCTCCAGAAGTATTACTGTACAAGGGAAAGAAAGATAAAGGCAGGAATTATTAATAAAATAATTCACCCAAAAATCTGCCGGCACATAATCATTCCTTGACTACATGCAGCCACTCAAGTTCGCCGTCAAAAAGATCATGAGTGGGGGAGCGAACACCAGCACAAATACAATCGGGAAAAAGCGGACAGGGATTGGGATTATTGTAGAGCGCTCCAGTTGGGGAGCGAACAGCATCACAGACACAATGGGGAGAGCGCACAATAGGACTGAACAAAGATAACTTTCACAGACTGACAAGCACACGGTTGGGCTGAACGGCATTTTCTGCGAAAGAAAAAAACACAAATTACTGCAGATGCTGGATATCAGACAACAAAAACAAAAGTCGCTGGGCACAATCAGCAGTTGAGGAAGCAGATCGTACGAAGTTTCGAACAAACGTTACGTTGACTGTCTTTCTTTTCTCCTTAGACGTTGCCTAACATGCAGAGTGTTCCAAGTGACTTCTGAATTTTATTTTCTGAGCAAGGGCCGTTTGTGTTTCTGTTTCTCTTTCGAGGCTTGGGGAAGAAGCCATTTGCTGACCACTCATAACCTGATAAAATTATGTTTAAGAGACAGAGCAGGTTGTGTCTCTCTTTCTGTATGAAGTGTGCTTACTGGCTGTTGTTTTTCCTGGTAGCTCCTGTCCCGTTACCCAACATTAACAACTTGCATTTTGACATCTTGCATTTAAACATCAATAAATATATGTTAATGAGGGAACGCATAGAAATGACTTTCTCACCCCACTGTCCGCTTTCTTCTTTCTCCACTTTTGCATTCGCCCCTCCCGCCTCTCCAATACCAACAAAAAATTAAGGAGACTGGAGGACAAACGCAACTAAGGTGATCGAACGCACGGTCAAAGGGAAGAGTGTTCAGATTTATCTTGAAGGAAGCAAGGAAAGGGTGAAGTACGGGGACTGCAGAATGTAGTCCCAGCGGATGGTTAGAGAGTCGCTAAACGCTCGTCCGTCAATGGTGGGGCTGTGAGGTGGGAGACATGAATGAGTCTGGAGTCCGCTAAGCTGAGGGAGCGGGCAGATTGGTAAGGCGGTAGGAGTTCGCAGATGTAGGGGTGAGTGAGTATAAGGAGGGCTTTCAAAGTGAGTAACAGGATCTTGAATGTATCCAAGGATTGGGATGATACGGTCACAGAGACTGGTGGAGGAGATGACACTAGCTGCAGATTTCTGGGTGATCTGTAGCCGATAGGGGGAGTACGTGGGCAGGCGGACAAGCAGTGGGTATGCGTACAGAAGCCTGGATCTTATAAAAGCATGTTATAAAGGCATGTATGAGCGTTCCGGCAGCCTACGGTGTGAGACAGTGGCGGAATTGGTTAATGTTGCAGAAATGGGGGCAGAGCGGGTTATGGTACGGGTTTGGGATACAAAGGATAGTTGAGGATCAAAAAAGACGCCTCTCACACTTCGCTGCTTTCCATTTGTCTGGATGACACGACTATCTGAATGGGTTATAATAATACATAATAATATTGCATTTGATATAGCGCTTGTCACGTCTTCTGGACATGTCTAACGTGAATTACCCGTATATTTGTGGGCGAAGTGCGGTAGGCAATTGCACATACCAGTGCGTACAAACAGTCGTTGATCGTAAATGACCAATTTATTATTGTTTTGTTTAGAAGAGATTATTATTGGGCGTGTAGTGTAGAACTTGCCCAAGGGTTCGCCCTGCCTGGAATGGGACCAATGTGTTTCGCTTGCAAGGCTATTGCTCTAACCGCAGAGCTACAGAACCCCACTTAACGGTACATTCCCACAAATATTCTTGGATAGAAACGGTACTCACCGAAAATAAAAAACATGATTCCATTTCGTGAATGTGGAGGCGCTCGAGCTAAGTACAGAACCTGGAGGCTTGTGTTTTTGTCCGATGGGAAGGGATCTCTGCAGACCTAAGTCACACGGAGTAATTCTCAGGAGAAGCTTTTGACAGTGTCACACTGCTCCGTGATCACCAAACATCCACTTCTCTGTAACACTTACATGTAAAGCTGTTGTGACACACACTGAGGAACAGTCTGACACACACGCAACACACAACGATACAGAAAGACTGAGCTGTGATAGCCACACACAGAAACATACACACTCAGAGAGCAACACGAACTGTGACTTACAGATGTATATTTAACGATGTGTAGAGATGGAATCAGAGACTCAGACTCTCTCTCTCTCCGCAGAACGAACACGACATGTGATGTCCTTTACAGGAATTGTTGCAACACTTGCACACAAACCGCCAACGTGAAGCTGATTCTCAGAAACTGCAGAATGCTATTTTAGTGCGTGAGTAAAGCTCCGATTGTGAGCTGTGAACTGAGCTGGAAACCCAGCTCTGAGTATTTTGTGGAATGAAGAAGTGGATTCTTCCTGGTGTCACATTGGACACTTCTCCATTACTGTGTGCACACTTCTGCGTGTTTGTGTGCCTCTGCAAATACACAGTCGCAGCATATTACATTGTGGAGTCCTGTAGCTCAGAGGTTAGAGCACTCGCTTTGCAAGTGAGACACCTGAGTTCAATTCCAGGTCTGGGCGGGGCGAAACCTTGGGCAAGTTTCCTTACTCCACACGCCTAATAGTAATCCCTCCAAAAAACCAAAAACAATAATTAAATTGATCATTTTCAATCTACAACTGTTTGTGGGACATTGCTGTGCGCAATTGGCTGCCGAGTTCGCACACAAATATACAGTCAATTCACTTTACAGTGTGTTCTGTGAAGCGCTTTGGGACGTCCTCCCGACGTGAAAAGCGCTATATCAAATGCAAGGATTATTATTATTATTATTGATTCCCGTGAAAAACTATGGAAGGATTGCACGCAGCAATGAATCCTGGATTCATATGTAACAGTACATAGGCACGAAAAGCCACACATTTACGCTCACAGTTTAGACTCTTTGGCTTATTACCTACTTCCACTTCTATGTTGCTCACATTTTATCTTTTCTTTCGACATCCTTCTGTCCTTCCCCGCAGTATTTCAGGGCATTCATTGCTGATTAATGTCATGCGTAGATCACCGTAGATTTATTGGGTTATTACCACGGATGAAGCGGATGAGTTACGAGGTTAAGTTGACCAATTTGGGCCTTTATTCTCTAGAATATAGAAGAATTAGAGGCGATTTTATAGAATCCAATAAGATCATCAAAGGGCATGATAGAGCAGATAGTGGGAGATTGTGTCCCCTGTTTGGAAAAAATAAAACCAGGGGTCACATCCTTAAAATCAGAGGCAGCCCTTCCGCACTGAGTTGAGGAAGAACTTCTTCACTCAGACGGTCGTGAATGTATGGAACTCACTACCCCGAAGTGCTGTTGACGCTCAGTTCTTGAACACATTCAAGACTGAGATAGATAGATTTCTTACTGCAAAAGTGATTAAGGTTTATGGGGATAAGGCGGGGTGAGGTTATTAACTGGAGTTAGATCAGAAGATCAGCCATGATTGAATGGCGGGGCAGGCTCGAAGGCCCTAATAACCTAATCCTGCTTTTATATTTTATGTTATGTCTCCATCCATCTGCTACTCTCACAATATCTGTCAAACACACAATATTTCTCGCAGATTCTCAGTCTCTCTCCATCTGTGAATCTCAAAGCTTCTTTAACACACAAACTGTGACTCTCGCACTCTCTCTGTCTGTTTCTCTCACAAACCCAAGCAGACTCTCATTCTACATCTCTCAAACACTCACTCACACTCCCCATATTGTTCCTTAACTCTATCAATCTGTCTTACAAACTTTCTCTCTCTATATATACATATATACATATACAGACCAGATCAATTTAAGGCGTACCCAAGGGTCAATATTGGATATTTTGTAAATGGCAAAAGGTGATGTGTAGCTGAACCACTGTTATGGTGTTAGCTTTGCAATTTTGCCGGATATGAAGCACAAACCGCACAGCAACTCCCAGCAAAAAGATCTCAAACATTTAACTGAGAAAGGAAAAAACTAAACGGAAAAACATAATTTATTTAGCGGTGTTTTGTTTCCGTATTTCTCTGGACAGTAAACTAATCTGAAATCTCAAATCTGCCCTCCTGGCTGATCTCACAGCTGCACAATTCACAATATTCGCTTATTTGTGAGTTCTCAGCCCTGCTCTTTTGATGGATTTTGAGACCATTACAATCAGATAAGGAAGCCAGCCTTCACTCTGCAACACCTCGGTTGACCGCTTAGCGAGCCAATATTTCTGTTTTCCAAGCTGCAAATTTAATCCAATATCATATAAATTACATTCGCATAGCGGCTTTCACTTCGGCAGTTCAGCTATTTGTGCAAATTAATGTAATTCATGTGAAATCTTCTGGTCACATTGCTCACACACTGTCTCTCTCACACACACTATGTATCTCATACATTCTTTCACACTCTGAAACACTGTGAAGCTCACATTGTCGCTGCCTCTACCTCCACCTTGCACACTCTCAGTCTTCCTCCATCTGTTTCGTTAAAATTTACTGTCACATACACACTGTGTCACTCACAATTTCTTTCTCCAGCTCTATCTCACTCGCAAACTCTTTCATTCGCTGTACTATTTCTCTCCCCCTATGTATCTTTCGCCGTCAGTCTCTCTCACAAATTTTGTGTCTCACAATCTTAGTCTCTCCCACTTTCTCTCTCCCTCTCTCTCTCCGACAGTCTATTTTAGGATCTAAGATAAGACGATAAATTGAGTTTCAGTTTGTGCTGCTTCCAAGACAAATATTAAAGGTACGGAGACGCCATTGGGAAAAGAGAAGAGTGTTTCTCCATATGTTAGATTCCAGACCAGTCCAATATAATCTGTAAGAAAGTATTAATATTGGACATAGTGTAAAATGGCAAAGGCTGACGTGTGGCTGAAACACTTTCATGGTATTGGCTTAGCATCGTTACCGGATATATAGCACAAACCACACAACACCTCCCTGGAAAAAGCGACTCAAATATTTAATTGTAAATGGAAAAATCAACTGAACAGAAAAGCAGAATTTCTTTACCTGATATTTGACTCTAAATTTCTCTGGGCCGCAAACACGCTTCGAATTTCAATAATGCTTTTCAATCATAATAATAATGTTACTTGCATTTCATATAGCGCCTCTTCAAGTCTTCGAGACGTGAAGAGGCATATTCAATATTTCAGACAAAATGTTATTCAGAATCAAAGCGCATTTCAGTCCGAGAACTAGAAGGGAGCACTTAAAATGCAAAATTTTAATCAGTAAAATAAGCAAATCTCGTCATCAACTCTTTGCTTTCTACCCCACATCCATTGCCTGAACAGAATTTTTTTTTTCCCATTCCACCATATTTCTCGCCTCAATCCATACCTCACATCCACAGCAACCAAAATATTCATCCATGCCTTCGTAAATTCCCGGCTGGATTAAATCATGTTCGCTCGTCTCTGCAGCTCCAACATTCACAAAATGCAATTAAAAGAAATTTCCGATGCCCACTTTTGATCAGTTTTAAAACGGAGAAAATCTTCAGACACAGAGAATGAGAGATTTCGTCTGTGTCTCTGAGAAAAACCCTTGAAATATAGAACGTGAAGAGAAGAGAGTTGCTCCACGTTTTTTTAGCTTCATGAAATGGATGCTATTGGACCTGTTGTGAAATGGCAAAGGCTGCTGTGCAGCTGAACACTGTCATGGGGTTAGCTTAGCACCGTTAACTGATATCAAGCAAAAACCACACAAATCGCCCTCCAAAATGTGATCAAACATTCAAATGCAAAAGTAAAAGAGACTAAACTGGAATACAGAATTTATTTTGCGGAACTGTTTCTCTATCTGTCTTTGGACAGTAAACACACTGCGAATCTCAAATCTGATTTTTAGTAATAGTAGTAATCATTGAATTTGCTTCAACACTTCATCGAGACGTTTCAGAGAAATATTCTATATTTCTGACAAGATGTTCTTTGGGATGAAAGTGCATATATGCCAGAAAATGGGAAAGTAACACATCAAACGCACAAATTTAATCAGAAAAAAGAGGAAAACGGGTCAACAACAGCATTGTTTTCTTTCCCAAATGCATTGCTGACCAGGACCACTTTTTTTCAACTCTGCCACATTACCTGCCCTAATCCACATTCACAGCAGCCGAAACACTCACTGCCGATTGGGAGATTCCATTGACCTTCTTTCTGGTCTCACCAGCAACACAATACATAATATTCGATTAATTGAGAGTTCCCCAGACCTGTTGTCTTGTCTGCTTTTAAAAACATTATAATCAGATTAGGAAGCTGCTCTCCGGCCTGCAAAACCTCGGCTGACCACAGGAGGAGCTAATATTTTTATCTTTCAATATGCAAGTTTAATAAAATCTAAAACAAGTTACATTTGTGTCGCGCTTTCGCGTCGGAAGATTAGTTTTTTGTGCAAATTAATGTAATTCATGTGAAATTCGATTGGAGCATTGCTCACACTCTCAGTTTCTCTCATGCACAAACACTGTGACTCTCGCATTCTCTACGACACTCTTAAATACTGTGTCGCTCAAACTCTCAGTCTGTCTATTTCTTCATATGTCTCTGACATTCTCAGTCGCCCTCAATATGTTTCTCTCAAAGTCTATATCACTCACACACCTTGTCTCTCACTCTCTCAGTCTCTCTTCAACTATGTCTCTCAAATTCTCTGTCAACCACAATGTGTCTCTCTGTCACTCTCCCAATCGCACTCTCCCTGTGTATCTCTCACACTACCACTCCCAATCTTCCGCTATGCGTCTCTCACACTGTAAGCCTCTCGCAAACATAGTCGCTCTCGCTCTCACTCAAGCTTACAGTTTGTTTATCATAGGTTTTAAAATGAGAGGTTCAACAGACCTTTGTCTGTGTTGTGTGGATGACATATATTAAGAACCCGAGATGTTATCAGGAATTGAGACAGGAGTTTCCTCAATTGTTATATTACAGAGTAACTCAATTTAAGTTGTACGAAATGCTTAATATTGAACATGCTTTCAAATGGCAAAAGCTGATGCGTCGCTGAACCATTTTCAGGATGTTAGCTTATCAGCTTCACTCACACGCTGCCTCCCTCTCTCACACTATCAAAGCTCTCGCTCTCCTTTTGTGTCTCTGAAACCCTCTCTCTCTTTCTCTCTCTCTCTGAATCTCTCACACTATCTTTGTCTCTTACGCCCATTGCCTCTCACATTCTTAGTCTCTATTTCCCTCTCTTTCTCGCTGTCTAGGACGCAGTGGTCAACTCAGATCTAGTTTGTGCCGTGTTCAGGATAGACCTTAAATATCCTGAGATGCTATTTGGGAAAAAGAAGGGATTTTCTCCTGGTATTAGAGTCTAGATCAGCTCAATATTGTACATAGTATTAAACGGTAATGGGTGATATGTAGCTGTACTTTGTCATGGTGTCACCTCAACAGCATTACCGGATATAAAGCACATACCACACAACACCTCATGCCAAAAGGCTCAAACATTTAACTGGAAAAGCGAGAAAAACAGCTCAACTCAAAAGCAGAATAAATATAAAGGAACGTTGTCTTTACATTTCTCTTGACAGAAACCCGCTTTAAGCTTCCAATTTGCTTTTAACAATAATAGTAATATTTGCTTTGCAAGTTCTGCCTTATCATGTCTTTTAGAAGTCTCAATGTGCTTCATATGTTATACTGTAAAGTTAATTGACAGCGTATTTTCATGGGCGCTATATCAAATGTAAGGATTATTATTATTATTAATATTATTATTTCAGAAACAAATCGTATTGACACAGGAATTCACTGGGTGTTCAGAGTTTTTTGGCATTGTTTTGTTTAGCAGATGATATAATTATTTAGTTCGTATTTATTTATTTAGTTTGTAGCAGATGATATAATTATTTAGATCGTATTTATTATTTAGTTCGTATTTATTATGGTTGTATGTCGTCCATTGTGATGTGGAGTCCTGTAGCTCAGTGGTTAGAGCACTCGCTTTGCAAGTGAGAGACCTGAGTTCAATTCCAGGCAGGTCAGGGCGAAACCTTGGGCAAGTTTCCTTACTCCTCACGCCTAATGATAATCCCTCCAAAAAACCAAAAACAATAATTAAATTGGTCATTTTCAATCTACGACAGTTTGTGGGACATTGCTGTGCGCAATTGGCTGCCGCGTTCGCCCACGAATATACAGTCAATTCACTTTACAGTGTGTTCTGTGAAGCGCTTTGGGACGTCCTCCCGACGTGAAAAGCGCTATATCAAATGCAAGGATTATTATTATTATTATGTACAATGCAATATCAGCTTCCTCCATTGTAAAGCCCTGGGAAGTCACCCAATGTGGAGTCCGTCATACAAACGCAACTGGTTTTAGTTGTTTATGGAAATTAATAATCAAAATAATACAACAATGAAAATAGGAAGGAGAATATGAACATATACATCGCCTCAGCTCCACACTGGGCACCGTATCAGTGCATAATAGTGACGGATACTAAATCTGAGCCGGGGGAATAATAATATTAAACACAATATTAGTTGTTGTGTGTCACGTCAGTCACTTGTTACCAGTGAGAGAGTGGACTTTTCTCTCTTTCCTGTCAATCACTGGTTACCATTGAGGCAGCGGGCGTGTATTTCTTTCCTGTCAATAACTGGTTACCAGTGAGAGAGTGGGCGTTTCTCTCTTTTCTGTCAATCAACAGTTACCAGGGAGACAGTGGGCTGTCACACTTTCCTATCAATCAACACTTACCAGGGAGAGAGTGGGCGTGACTCACTTTCCTGTCAATCGACAGTTAGCAGAGAGACTGTGGGCGTGTCTCTCTTTCCTGTCAATCAACCTTTACCAGGGAGTCTGTGGGCGTGTCTCTCTTTCCTGTCAATCACCAGTTACCAGGGAGGCAGTGGGCGTGTCTCACTTTCCTGTCAATCAACAGTTACCAGAGAGACTGTGGGCGTGTCCCTCTTTCTTATCAATCAACAGTTACCTGAGAGACAGTGGGCGTGTCATTCGCTGTCAAGGAGAGGAGCAGTGGTGACGTTACGTGAGTGAGAACCGGAGAAAGATATACGTGCGTGCGTTACGTGAGCGGCACCACAGAGAGTCGACCCGAGAGAGACGCACACACAGCGGGGAAGCTGTGCCGTTCAATATGGCGGAGCAGTGAAGTGCAGACATTCAAACACATAAACACACACACACGCATACTGAGGCGGGTAGACGTGCGGACGACACCGCGTATGCAGCCTGCCTGTCTCCCTACGTCACGTACGTGGTGTCGTTAGCGGTGCCGTTGTATAATATTTATAATCACAATAATAATAATGGCATTTTATACAGCGCCTCATCACGTCTTCGATACGTCTCAGTGCTGGATACATTGTAAGGCGAAGTCCGTGAATTTACCCCTGTAACTTGGAAGCGATCGAATTATTAAGACTTTTACAAACAATTGCCGGGTCTATTACCCTCGGAAAACTGATGCCATTAGACTAACAGGCGGCTTCCTACTGACAGAAGGTAAACACAGGCTGGAGGAGAAGCTGGGAAACAGGAAGGCCGAAGAGGGCAGCAGATTGACAGCCGGGCTGACCAATCGAAATCACTTGAGTCTTGCAAAGAGCCAATAGGCAGCGAGTTGGCGGGGAAGAGTGGTGGTGGAGAAACAGCGCGTGGCAGGAAGTAGGTGAGGTGATTGGTGGAGACGGGACGATCAGAGAACGCAGTCCGATTGCCAACTCAACTGACCAATCATAAGCTCTGGCTTTGGGGGGCGGGTGACTGAATGGACCAATAGAAAGCGAATGGGCGGGGAACGTTTCAGGGTTGGCGAGAGCGTGCGGCAGGAAGCAGAGGAGATGACTGACGTCGAACTGGACCCATCAAAGCGCGACTACTGATTAATGTACAGACAGACCAATGGGAAGACCTGAAAGTCGGGGCGGGTGTTGGAATGGTCCAATCGGGAGCGAGTGGGCGGTGACATAGTCACGGTTGACCAGGAAGCGGATGGCGTGGAGGATTAGAGTTGATTGACTTAGACATGGACCTATCAGAGCGCGGTATCCGCTGGACAATTAGGCAGACCTATGGGAAGCTCTGGCTGTAGGGGCGGGTGTTGGGAATGAACCAATGGGGAGCGAGTGGGCGGGGACAGATTAAGGTTTGAAGGAGGAAAAACTCAAACATGGCCGACGAACACCCGGAGAGATAGTGGCCCCGAGCTGCAAGACAACTGGGGCTGATAGGGATCAGGTCAGTGGGAATGAATCAGAAAGAGAGGGAGTGTGTGAATGTGGACGTTAAAATATGTGTGAATTTGTGTGTGTGAGTGTGAGAGTTTGGAAATGTCTGTGAGAGTCTGTCAGAGAGTATGAGTGTGAGAGTTTGTGTGTGAGTGTGAGAGTGTAAGAGATTGTGAGTCTGCGTGTGATTAATACACCACAATGCAGCACACTAGTACCCCACATACTCCATTAATAACCCACACAACCAACTAATACGCTAAACCCCATTGATAAGCCACAGCCCATTAGTACTCACATATCGCATTAAAACCCATCACACTCCAATAATATGGCTCGCCTCTGTAATGCCACACACCTTCAACACATAACATAGCATCAACACCCGTCACGACATTAATACCCCACATCCCATTAGTAGCTCGTTGGTACACTGTACACACAAATAATTTAACACCAACTCCAAATTAAACCTATAACACATACATTTCATTAATACCACACAAGCCATTGAAACAACTTATTTGGAGTCCTGTAGCTCAGTGGTTAGAGCACTCGCTTTGCAAGTGAGAGACCTGAGTTCAATTCCAGGCAGGTCAGGGCGAAACCTTGGGCAAGTTTCCTTACTCCACACGCCTAATAATAATCCCTCCAAAACAAAACAATAATAAATTGGTCATTTTCAATCTACGACTGTTTGTGGACATTGCTGTGCGCAATTGGCTGCCGCGTTCGCCCACAAATATACAGTCAATTCACTTTACAGTGTGTTCTGTGAAGCGCTTTGGGACGTCCTCCCGACGTGAAAAGCGCTATATCAAATGCAAGGATTATTATTATTATTATTATTATTAGTAGTAGTAGTAGTACAACACCCCATTGATACATCATGTACACCATTAATATCCCACACTCCCCATTAATATCCCAAATATCCCATCAATACTACACACATTAATATCAAAATGCACATTAATATCATGCATCCCATTAATACCCCATGGTTCATTAACAATCCACAACCCAGTAATTCCAACAACACCCACTTTACATTGATATAGCACTTTTAACGTTGGGAGGACGTCCCAACGCACTGGAAACATCCCATTATCAACCACACCCCATTCTTTTCCCAAAATATCATTACTCACAAACCCCATTAATAACCGACATCCCATTAGTACCCTCACACGCAATTAATTTGCACACCACCATTATAATAACCCAGAGCCCATTAATACGCGACACACCCATTCATACCCAAAACACTGCAATAATACTGCACACTCTATTAATACCACAAACCCAATTTATACCTCACAGTTATTAACACCACACACTCCACTGATGCCAAACAATACTAGTAGCTCACAACCCATTAATGCCCCATTAATACTCCATTACCTCATTAATACCACACGCAGCCCACGAGAACCCCGCACACCCCTTTAATACCTACATCCCATTAATACATGCACATCACATTAGTACCCAACCCCATTAATAGCACACACCTCACTGTTACCCCACACACCATTAATACTGCTGCACACCATTAACACCCCACACACCATCAACACCTGATACACTCCATTAATAACCCACACGTCCATTTATACCGAACACTCCATTAATGCCCCACACACTGCAATAATATCTTGTACACCACTGATACTACACAATTCATTCATATCAAACAGATAAATACTCCATAATATATTGATTCCTCACAACCCATTATTACCACAGACCCCATTAGTAACCTACGCCCCATTACTAAATCACACACCCCTGAATTACACCACAACCCATTAGCACATCACGCTCTTCACTGGTATCCCGCAACACATAAACAATATGCCACACAACGAATTAGTGCCACAGAAACCCCATTATTATCGCAAACGTCTTTAATACTCCCACTCTCCATTAATAACACACATACCCTTATTTCCACAAAGAACATTAATTCCCCATACACTATTGATACTAAACACAACGCTAATACCACAAATATCCCATTAGTACCTCACAGACCACAATAAAACCCCACATAACCCATAAAAATCCTAAAGACGCCATTAATAGCCCACACCATATTATTAGCACATACAACATTACTACCACACACCAATGAATAAAATACACCCCATTGATATGGCACACACCAAAACATCGTCACACGCCCCACTAATACCCCACACACACCAATAATACCAAACGCACCACATTAATACTCCACAAACCATTAATATCCCACATTCCGTAAATAACCCCACACCATTATTACAGCACATTCCTTTGATATCCAACAGGCCATTAATACACCACAACCCATTAGTAAACTACACCCAAGTAGTACGACACACCCCTCAATACCACAAACTCGTTTAGTATTCCAAACCCCATTAATATCCACACCAAACTAATCCCCCATAAATTCCATAAATGACACACACGCCCAATTTATACCCCAAATACGTTTGGAATTTGGATTGTGATTTGGTGTGGCTAGACGTTGGGATGCAGAAGCATATGTGCTGTGTTTGGCAGGCGCTGTAGTTCTAAATAATAAGTAAATAAATTCTGAATAAATAAATTTGTAAACTGGATTGTAAGGTAGGAGCATGTTTGTACTTCACTTCATTTCCCAGCCAGGAAGTAAAGTCAAGGTTGGCACCGTAACCATGTGCCTCCTTACAACACGGTTCCTTGATGTCTGTTCATATTTACGGATATGGACCACATGCGTCAGAATGAAACCATGAGCAAATTTACTTGCTCCACACATCTAATCATAATCCCTCCAAAACAAAACAACAATAAATTGTTCGTTTTCAGTACACGACTGTTTGTGGGACATTGCTGTGCGCAATTGGCTGCCACGTATTGCCCACAAATATATGGTCAATTCACTTTACAGCATATTATATGAAGTGCTTTGAGACGTCGAGAAGACGCGAAAAGCGCTACATCAAATTCAAGGATTATTATTATTATTGTTACATACCTCATTAATACCAGACGCACAATTAATACCACATAACCCATTAATTCCATACACTTTGTCAATACCACACACCAAATTCCAACCGCACACTCCATTAGTACCTCACCATCCATTGAATCCCTATAGCCCATTAATAACACAAACTACATTAATACCCCATACACCCCATTAATACCCCCACACAAAATTAGTAACCCCCACAACCCATTAATTAATCTACTCGTCTGATAATAATCACTCAAGAAAGAAAAAACATATATTAAATTGGTCTCTTCAATCCACGACTCTCTGTGGGACTCCGCTGTTCGCAATTGACTGCCGCAGTTCTTCACAAGTATACAGTCAACTCACTTTACAGTCTATTCTGAGAAGCGCTTTGAGACGTGAAAAGCGCTATTTCAAAGGCAAGGATTAGTTTTAATATTAATAATAATATCCTAAACTCTCCATTAAGAACACATACCCCATTAATAGCATATTAATACCACACACCCCGTTGATACCCCATAAACTCCACTAGTACCATACACACCTCAGTAATACACTACATCCCATCCATAACCCACACACCATTAATGCCCCACATCCCGTTTATACCGCAAACGCGATTAATACCCCATACAACCCACTAATACCCTACACAACCCATTAATATCCCACAAGACATTGATATCCCAAACATCCCATTAATACCACAAAGCGCATTAATACCCTACAGCGCTTTATTAACTCGCACCACATTAATTCCCTATATCCCATTGGTACACCATGCATAATTAATAACCTACACCCCATTAATACTCCACAACGAATTAATACCACACAAAACGGATTGCTACAACATAGACACCTTCAATAGCCCACACACCCCAGCAATAACCCACACATACCATTAATACCACACGCAGCATTAACACGGTACACCAGATAAATAATCCGTACCCTATTGATACCAGAGACTACATTAATACCCAAACACAACAAAAGTACACACAGATCCAGTTAATACACCACATACTCCAATAAAATCCCAAACACCACATTAATACCACACACCCCATTATTACCACATACAAAAATTACAACCAAACAGCCGAGTGATAACACACACCCCATTTACAGCACACATCCCATTCATACAACAAACCGCATTAACACTATATAGCAGATACATACTCCATAATATTAATACCACGCACGACATTGAAACACGCACGCTCCATTCGTATACACAGATCCCATTAATACCCCACAAAAGAGAATGAAATCCGAAGCATCATATTAATACCACGCACCCCATCATTCGTACATGCAAAAATTACTAACACTCACCCCATTAATACCGCAGACACGGTTAACATCACGCATCCAATTAGTACCACAAAGCCCATCATTAAAACTCCACTGAACTCCATACGCCACTAATACGCCAATTGTCAGGAATACCCAACAAACCATTAAAACACCACGCCCCATTAATACCTCACAGCCCGTTAGTACCACACACCCATTTAACACACCCCTTCATCACCGAACCCTAACCACATTAATAACCCAAACTCCATTGATGTCCGACAGCAAATTAATGTCCCACACTTCATTAATATCCCACAGTCCATTACTAAAATTCTATTGAACTAAATACACCATTAACACGCCACGTCCCATTAATACCCCACATCCAATTAATACTCCATAAAACATTAAAACCCCATGAATTCTATTAGTTCCCCACGCACCCCAGTAATGGCCCACACACCAAGTTAATACCTTAAACAAACCATTAGCATCATACAGCCCATTAATACAACATTCGACATTAATACCACAAATTCCATTAATACCCCACACGCCATTAATACACCACATCCAATAATATAACACACACACACTCCACTAATAGTATACACCCCATTAATACCACACAACTCATTAATGCTAAAACACCCCATTAATTCCACTCTCCAATGATATCCCATTGATACCTCACATCCCATTGATACCTACACCGCACTCAAAAACCATATCCCATTAATACGCAAACCAGCCAATTAATGTTGCACGAACCTAAATAATATTCCACAAACTCCAGAACACTCCAATAATAAACAACAAACCCCATTAATAATCCATAACATATTGATAATCAACACAACCCATTAATACACAACACAGTTCTTTGATACACACAACATTAAATACTACTCAGTCCATTAACAAACCGTACCATATTAATGTCCCTCACTCCACTATTACCAAACAACTCACTAATACCCCATATACCATTAACATCCCATTATGTCCCATTAGTATCCCACGCAGCCCATTAATACTCGACACACTACAATAATATCTTACACAAACAACTGATACATCAAATCCCATTGCCTACCCATACGCCATTAACATCCAGACCACATTGATAACCAACACAGCCCATTAATAGCCCATACCATTTCAATAAAAAGCATACATTTAGTACACCACATGCCATTAATTCCTCTCAACCTATTATTAGCCCATAAAGAAACAACAACCATACACCAGTGAAACCCCATGCGCCCCACTAGGACAACGCAAACTCCTTTAAAACCCCATTACTACGACACATTCATTAACACCACACACCGCATTTACACATCACACCACATTAATATCCTAATACCACATACACCATCAATAACACACAAACCATTGATACAAAAATGCACAATAACAACATACGTCCCATTAATAAACCACAACCAATTAATACCCCACGAACCACTAATACCGCACAAGTCATTATTACCACACACACCTTCAACACATCCGTTTAACACTTAACTATTATCCCGTTAATACCCCGAAACACATTGATACCCCATAATCCATTAATACAAGAAAACCCTTTTTAAAACACAATCCATTAATATGCCATACACCCAATTCATTCAAACAACTCATTAATATCACAGATCCCATTGATACCAACCACACACGTTAATAAACAATGCACCCCATTAATACAACAACAACAACAAGATTCCATTGATAAAGCGCCTTTCACGGCAGGAGGACGTCCCAAGGAGCAGCACAGTTGAGTCATGACCCGAGCATTGGGGGGGGAAATGGTCAGGGGGAGGGAAGGGAGGGAGCGAGGAGGGGGGAATGGTCAGGGTGAGGGGAGGGAAGGAGGGAGCGAAGAGGGGTAAGAGAGTCGAGAGGGGAGCTGAAGCATCGGTCAAATAGAATACCCCACTATTTAAAACCACACAATCCATTACTAAACCCCATCCTATTAATTATCTCCACCTCATTCATAGTCATTAACACATTCAAACCCCACACCGGAGTAGTCCAATACACGTCATTAATAGGCCACATACCGCATTAGCAACCCAGATGCTCAATTAACACTGCATTATTGCCACGTACTCCATTAATACCCCACACACCATTTATACGCCGCTCAGCAATAATACCCCATAAAAAGCCATTAATAATGCGAAACCCCATTAATATGCCAGACACCTCATTAATATACCCCATTCCACTGAGATCCCAAACACCCCATTGATACCACGTACCACATTGCTACCACGCACTACTTTAATATCACACACTCAATCAATGCTTCACCACCCGTTAATAAGCTACACCTCATTGATACCCCGCACCCAATTAATAACCCACACAATATTAACACCTCATACACAACATTAGTACCCAAATGCACCCCATCAATAGCCACACACAAACCAAAATAATTCTAAACACTCCCCGTTATTACAGCAATACCGATTTATAAGACACATTTCTGTAATACCACAGAGCCCATTAAAAACACACGCCCTATTGATACAACACTCCATTGACACCTCCCACCCCATCAGTACTCGCACCCCATGAATAGCCCACACCACATAAATAACCTGCGCCTCATGTTTACCACATTAATTCGCCGCAATTCCATTCGTAACAATCAAACAGTTAATAATCCATATACCATTAATATACCAGACGTCATTAATACCCACAGTCATTGAATAGGCCACTCTCCCGAAAAGAACCACACATACCGCATTAGTACCCCACAATCCCCATTAATACCACACAAAATATTGATACCACATACCGAATTAATAGAACAAGCTACATTAATACCATACACCCCACTCATAACACAAACAACGTTAACACCCGACACACCATTAACACCACAATGATATCCCACACACCATTTTAAAACTCACACATACAATTAGAATCCTAAATAAGCATTAATACTTGACTCACATTGAAATCAGACACTGCATCAATAAGTCACACATCAACCCAAGTAGCATCACACACACACACTGAATATCCCACACACCCTATTAACGACCCAAAAGCAGAGGGACAGCAGGCAGAGCAGATCGTCCGGCAACTGATGCTATAGACTCTACCCGTCGTGGTACCGTCGATAACAGATTCGAAGAGAGACAAGTGGATGAGTCGTGTGAGATGATAACTGCCCAGATGAGGAGTCGCTACCGGGAGAGAGAGAGAGTAGAAGGAAGAGAGAGAGAATCACTAACAGCCCATCACCACTAACCGGATAATGTATTTCCATTGGATACCCTTTTGTCATTCAACAACAACTACTTGGATTTATATAGCACCCTCCACGCCGCACGGCGTCTCAGAACGCTTTCATATATGACTTAGCGTATCATCCATTGTGATATTATATTGATTAATTAAGCATCGAATTACAATGCATTTCCTGATTAATCAAACCATATCCGAACAATATAAATCAAGTGAATTTGATGTACACGCTTCATTAAATAAAAGCATATGCTGTCATGATTATTGTGTTGTAGTATTCTTAATACTCGTGTGAGTTGTATGTTACTAAAGAATCATCTTTAATACTAAAACGATTGGAAAAACGTAATAATAATAATAATAATAATCCTTACATCTGATATAGCGCTTTTCACGTCGGGAGGACGTCACAAAGCGCTTCACAGAACACACTGTAAAGTGAATTGACTGCATATTTGTGGGCGAACGCGGTAAGTCAATTGCGAACAGCAATGTCCCACAAACAGTCGTAGATTGAAAATGACCAATTTATTATTGTTTTTGATTTTGGAGGGATTATTATTAGGCTCTGTGTGGAGTAAGGAAACTTGCCCAAGGTTTCGCCCTCTGCCTGGAATTGAACTCAGGTCTCTCGCTTGCAAAACGAGTGCTCTAACCACTGAGCTAACCACTAACTACCTATGGCTTTTTTATCGACTAAAATTAATAGCTTTTTTTTAATGAACAATACTTAGTGATAATACTGTCATTTTAAACTAAGAAATAGTAAACTATGCCGACCATCCCTGAGTCCCAATATTTGCCACAGGATTGATTGTATCTCGAGTCATTGTAACATGTTAATCAAACCGGGAGCACATAAGATAAACCGTTCTAAAATAAACTGGACCACGTTAACATTGAGGATGAGAAATCACAACAAGCCTCTCACACATACATTGACACACAGGACCACACTCATCACTGTCGACAGATTACAACCCCCCCACCCTCTCTCTGTCTCTCTCTTCTTTCACTCTCTCTGTCTCTCTCTCTCACACACTCACAAAAACACACAGCGCCACATTCAGCACTGGTGGCACTTTACAGCCTCTCTCATATGTTTACAAACAAGACCAGCGCCAACCTCAGCTCTGCGGGTATATTGCAACTTCGCACACACACACACACACATATGCACATAAAGCGCTCTGCTCAGCACTCGGGGCACATTAGAATCTCTCTCTCTCACACACACACAGAAAACACTGTGTCATTCTCAGCACTGGGACACATTGAAGCCTCATTCACACATACACACCGACATAGATACACATCACCACCGTTAGCACTGGCGGCACAGTACATTCGCTCTCTGTCTTCCTCTCTCCCGCACACACATAGAGCCATTCTCAGCACTGGGGGCACATAACAGATTCACACACACACACAAACACAAAAACACAGAGGGCCGCCCTCAGCACGAGTTGCACATCAGATCGTCTCTCACAAACACACACAGGCTCCCATATACAGCGCAAACCTGATCACTGGCGACACATTACACACACTTTCGCTCTCTCTCTCTCTATTTATAATAATAATAAAAGTCCTTGCATTTGATATAGCGCTTTTCACGTCTGGGGGACGTCCCAAAGCGCTTCGCAGGACACACTGTAAAGTGAATTGACTGTATATTTCTCTCTCACACACACACTCAGTAAACATAGTGCCATTCTCAGCACTGGGGGCATATTGGAGTTTGCACACACACAGCGCTATCCTCAGCACTGTGGACACACTGCAGTCTCTCTCACACATTCACACACACAGTCACATAACGACATACTCAGCACTGGGTTCATGTTATTTTCTCTAACACACAAAGGTAAGCCTCGGGTCTGGGGGCATATTCCAGCTTGACACACACACACAGCGCCAAACTCAGCGCTGTGGGCACATTATCTACTCTCTCTCTCTCACACACAGCAAGGAATACACAGCGCCACATCAAAACTGCGGATACATCACCGCCCTCTTTCGCTCTATTTCACACAGACACTGCAACGCCCTCAGCATTGTGGGCACATTGCAGCCTCTCTCTCAAACACACACAAATACATACATACACACACACACACACATACATACATGCATACGTTCACACATGCACACATACATGCACACGTACAGCGCCACCCTCAGACTGGGGGCACTTTACAGCATCATTCTCACGCACAAAGCAATACGTTCAGCGGTGGGATCACATTGGACCCTCACTCGCACATCGACACTGTCCCTCTCCTCTAGCTCTGTTCCCATTCCCTTAAAAACGGCCACCATCACTCCCACCTTGAAAAAACTATCAAGCTTGTGGCCCATCTCCAACCTCCCCTTACTGTCCAGGGTCCTGGAACGAGGTGTCGTCTCTCAGCTGTGCTCTTTCCTCTCCACTCATTCATTATTCGAACCCATTCAGTCGTGTTTCCGTGCTGCACATAGCACAGAAACCGCCCTGGTCAAGGTCACCAATGACATCGTGACCAGGGCTCCCTCTGCCTCCTCGTCCTCCTCGACCTATCGGTAGCATTCGATACGGTCGACCACGCTATCCTCCTCCACCGCTTGTACTCCCACCTCAAATTTCAAGGCCTTGTCCTTGAGTGTTTTAGGTCGTACCTCAACCACCCTCTTCACTTTGTTTCCACGAATGGCTTTTCGTCCAGCCACCGCACTGTCTCGTGCGGTGTCCCTCGGGGCTCTGTCCTCGGTCCCCTCCTCTTCACCCCCTATATGCTCCCCCTTGGTGACACCATCCGCAGAGATGGGGTTATCTTCCACATGTTTGCGAATGACACCAAACTCTAACTTTCCTCCTCTACACTCAACTCCACGACTACCGATGTCCTGCCAGCTGTCTGTCCGACATCGAGTCCCAGACGATAGACAACTTTCTTCAGCTCAACGTGCGTAAATCTGAGGCCCTCCTCATTGGCTCGTGTCAGCGCCTCCGCATCTCTGGCGCTGACAGCATCAGCATCCAAGGCTGCACTCTCCACCTCTCAAAGCCATCAGGAACCTTGGTGTTCTGTTCGACACTGAGCTGTCCTTTCTCGCTCAAATCCGCGCCACAACGGATACCGCCTTCCATCACCTCCGGAATAACGCCAGATTACAGCACTCCCTCTCACCTCACGGTGCTGAAACTCTGGTCCACGCCTTTATAAACTCAATACTGGACTATGGGAACTATCTCCTCGCCGGCCTTCCCGGCATTTCCCTCCACAAGCTGCAGGTCATTCAGAACTCTGCAGCTCGTGTACTGTCCCGCACAGGCTTCGAGACTACATCACTCCCACCATCGCTCGCCTCCACTGGCTCCCCATCCCCCAGAGGATTGATCTCAAGATCCTCATCCTCACCTACAAGGCCATTCACGCTTTTGCTCCCTTCTATCTCTCCGACCTACTATCCCCCTACTTAACTGCCCGTACAGACCGTTCCTCTGGCTTCGGTCTGCTCCACATCCCCCGCCTCAACCGCCCTACCATCGGTGGTCGGGACTTCAGCCTCTCAGCCAATAGGTTCTGGAACTCTATCCCCCAGTGCCTTCGCCGCTTCTTCCCTTTCCTCTTTCAAGGCCGGTCTTAAGACCTTTCTCTTTGCCCGTGCCTTCAGCTCGCATCTCGACTCCCTACCCCTCCTCGCTCCCTCCCTTCCCTCCCCTCATCCTGACCATTCACACTCTGCTCGGTTCCTGACCCAACTGTACAGCGCCTTTCCCGACGTGAAAGGCGCTCTATAAATGGAATCTTGTAGTTATTGTTGTTGATATAAATTTAGGTATAATATAGAAGTTTTATAGTGTTCTGCGCAGTCACCAATGGCCTCAGTGTGGAACGGGAAATTAAGTTGCTGCAACTATCTATAATAATAAAAATAATAATCCTTGCATTTGATATAGCGCTTTTCACGTCGGGAGGACGTGCCAAAGCGCTTCGCAGAACACACTATCAACTGACTTGACTGTATATTTGTGGGCAAATGCGGCAGCCAATTGCGCAAAGCAGGTTCCATAAACAGTCGTAGATTCAATCTGCTCGCAAGTGATACAGGATCTTCTGAAATATTTGTCTGCCTTTAGTTTTGTAAATTGATTGTGTTTTAACTATAGTTTATTAATAAACTTTGTTACACCAATTTTGACAGTTGGGTCATGTTTCGATTTCAGGGATCGGAAATCCAAACAATCCACAGTCTTTCGGGGGAAAGATTTTCTACCTTTGAGGGAAAAAATAGCTTCCTGTTTTGATTATGATATGGCCTCGATCTAATCTAAAAATGAAGCCCCTTGTTTTGGATTATCCCAATGGAAATAGTTTATCTGTTACTGCCCTATACAATCCCTATCAAAAACAACAACAAGATTACATTTAGAGAGCGCCTTTCACGTCAGGAGGACGTCCCAAGGTAAGCAACGTGGAAGGGGTTCCGGAAGCAACAATAAAAAACACGTGCACTGTTTTAGCGCCAGTTCGGCAGGATAGGGCCCAGAGCGCTAAGGAGTGACGGGGCCTGATGCTGAGCTGGAGACAGTTTGGAAGTAACTGTCAGCATGAGCAAAGGGGAAGGTCATCAGTTGCGACCTGACGATGCGGAAGGGTGGCGGATGACGTTGTGTTTGATCGAGAATATTCCAGAATGTCTGCGTGTCGTGGCTGAACAACGATGGGAATAGTAACGAGGAGAGTTATCCAAGAGGAATGGTTGGTGAGGAGTTGGTTGGGTGCGGTTGCGGAGACTGTTTGTGTAGGGGTACGGGTTTTGCGAAAACAAGGGGAGGACCGGGTGAGGGAACAAGTTGGAAATCATCTCCAAATCGGATATCTATAAAACATTTGAAACAACTGTGTAAAATAATACATGGCTCTGACACCAACATATTAGGTACGGATCTTCTTTTTTTGTGTCTTGGATGACAATCCCAAAGAACATCCTTGTGCTGAGAGTGCAGATCTGCTCAGTGTAACCATTGATGATCTGGACATGATAGGTGTGTGTGTCAATAGTGCAGGCCTGGTGGGTGTTCAAATGGTTGGGCAAATGGGGGAGCTTAGAAATGAGGATTGTGTGTACCTGGTGTACGTGTATTGACTGATTTTTACTGCAATATGTCAATAGATTATTGAATTAAAATCAAATTGTGGGCTCAAATTTTTTTTGTGTGTTTTAGTGATTCGAAACGTCGAGACAATGGAGTTCAAACAGACAGATGGAAGTTAATTGTACACCGTTTATATAACAATGTGCATGATACAGAACAATATAATTAATTTGACAAAAATAGATTATATTCTTGCTATCATTTTCTTCCCGTCATCTTCATTATCTTCTGCATTCCCGGGTCTGATCCAACTGTATGCTGATAAGTGCCCGATATTTATACATGTGAACAAACATATTTTGCGACCTGAATCTGCTTCATCTGACAAACTCCGTTTCCCTAATTGTTACTCCCCATCAGCGCCGCGCCCTTCCTCATCCCACAAAACATTTTATGAAAACATTCCATCTTCCTTCTCTATATGATTGACATTAGAGAAACAATGGAAGTCCTTATAATTAAACAGTTTCTCCACCTCACTCTTCACCTTACACTGATCATCTCTCTCACACTGCAACGATTTCCACATGAATAGCCAGGATATTTTACAAAAGGAAAACATACACTTGTCCTTTCAAACAGTTAACCATGTAAACGAGAAGAAAAGCAAGGACATTAGAAACTATAATACATTATTTTGCAATCGTACAAAAGACACAAAAGTAATGACAGCAGCGAAATTTCACTGAAAAGCACAGGAGTACAAATGTTCAGTAATTTTCTATTAGAGGCAAATGACACAGCAATACAACAAAGTTATCAAGTTATTGTTTCATCAGTCTTCGGCGTGAACAGTTCTAGTTTATGTGATTATTATCACATAAAGTCACGCTGTTCAATTTTAACTGACAGACTATGAATTTTATGAAATGACAGACAAGGTGACTATGAATTGGGATGATAGCTGCACTCACTTCCGATGTTCAGAATATTTCGAATATTGTTTTCCACAATCTAAGCGATTTGGTGTTGAAACACACACAATTTCAAACACAGTCTCTCCCGTTATTACAATCTCTTCCAACCAAAGGGAGCCAATTCTTTGCTATATTTCATTTCTCTCTTTCTCTGCAAATTCACATTCTCCCTATGTTTCACTCTGAACACACAGGTTCTCTTTCTGTCACTTTCTTTCTCCTCAATTGCCCTCTCTCTGACAAACTGTATCCCAAAGCGGACTCGTGGTGACTGGACACCGGAAGGACAGCTGCACTCACTTCAATTGATCGGAAGATTTCGACTGTGGGTTTTAAAATTTAAAGAATTTAAGAATAGCAGCAAATGAGCACTTGATGGCTCTCGTTACCTCCTGTCTGAATCTGGTCTGAGTCACCGTGTAAATGAACGTGTTTGTGCAGCAACTGAGCAGACGAAGCATGTCCCCAACTTCTTGAAAGTTAAATAAGGTGACGGTATGTTTCACAATCTCCATTGTTACTAATCGATACATTAGGGATATGATAAAATAAATGGCCCACAACAGTATAAAACTGCCTGATATGGTGAACAGTAAAACCATGGATTTTCGCCTGTTCCTGATCCCTGTGTCACTGTGATTCCTCCCATTGCTGTGGCCTCGGAGTGACTTACGAACTCTGTTAGAGACGAAAATATGTCTCACCGTTAGGGAATTCAACAACAGAATCAACGCGAATGGTAGCAACGGGTTTAAAGTGTAGTGAAGCAACTCAAATGGTGACCATGTGGTTGAGAGAAATCTGCGTCCTGGGAGGCACTGCAGCCACATATTTTCTGATATCAAAAAAGGTTCATACTTTATATACCAGGGGATGTTTTTTACACAGCTCAGCACGTACACTGTCACGATAACAGCAGTCGCTCTCCTGCCAGTGCAATATTTTGTTTTCAGCTTCTGGCAGCAAATAGCGACACAACGATCAAAGGTGAAAGCCAGTGTGAGCCATACTGAGCTGTCTGTGGAGGCATAAAACAGGACGGCGTGAAGGTTACACACAGGAGTCAGACGCATGAAACGAAAAGCAATGTAATACCAAGATTTTATCTGCTCCAAAATAACGTCAACGATAATGACCAGAGTGTCCGCCGTTGACATGGCCACCAGGTAGCGGGTGATGCATGTGGAGAGACCGCACTGTCCCCGGCACAAGATCACAATCGCCATCAAATTAACTGGGAAAGAAATAAGAAGAAAGACTGATCAGATTCATCTTTATTTGATTAAACTTCCTTTTTTTTCTAGGGTTGGGGACTATTACCCCGAAAAATGACTGGCAACCACGTTCCTCCTCGATGCTACTCGAATACAGAAGTGGGTAAGGAAACGTGCCCAAGGTTTTGCCTTATCCTGCCCGGGAATCAAACCCAGGTCCTCTCGGTTGCCTGACAAATTGACTAACCACTGAACTCCGGGACTACACATTGTCCATATACTGCGTAAAAACTTCTGCACATTGAGGATCATTAATTATAGCGTTCGAAACAAAGAATGACTATTGACAACTGAAAAAAACGTTTCTCCCTGCAAACAATTTACAAAGTATTTTAAGTCTGAATACCAGTTAGAAATTAAGCTCAGTTCACCAACAAAAGCATTAGAAGAGAATTGTGCGTTACTTATAAAAATAGTCATAACCAGCAAATAATAGGACAATAAAAGTCGGAACATTTATGTGGTTTCATTTGCGTGTTATTTCAACATAAATTCCGAATTGAAGTGGAATATAATACTTCAGCAAATATTACAACTTGTGCTTCTGATTTTCGACTATAACCTTTGACACGTAATAATAGGAATAAGAGTAATAATCCTAGCATTTAATATAGTGCTTTTTTTGTCTTCTTGGCGACGCAAAGCGCTTCACGGAATATACTGAAAGGTAAATTGACTCTATGTTTGTTGGCAAAACGCCAAATGAATCAATCAACTTCGCACAGCAGTGTCCCCAGAAACGTGAATTGAGAAACAAAATTTATATTTTTTTCTTTAAATTATTATTCTCAGGCGTATGGAGTAAGTAAATTTCCGAAGGTTCCGCACGGCCGGGAATGAAACCCAGGTCTCTAACTTGCGAGGCAAGTGATCTATCCGCTGAGCTACAGGATTCTGAATACAAATAATCGGCGTATATACCAAAATATCAGAAGGATAATCTGTAAAGTGCGGTGAATGTCTATGTAGCCGTCGACAGAAAAGGTATTTGCATTGAGCAATGTCCCCAAAACTGCAATCACAGAGTGACAGAAAACAAAGAGATTTTTTTTATTTTTCTTAATATGTCCAACAAGATCGGAGAAAATCACTTCTCTTTTCGAAATGTATGGAGGGAGGGATGTGTGTAGGTCGGAGGAGGAATGGGAAATTAGTGGATAGGGGGTGGGTGGGGGGTGGTGGTGTTGGACAGTAACAAAGGTGGAGACAGCAGAGAGCATCGAGAAATTCTATCAACTTAGCACACTTTGAAATGGAGCAGATAAAGTTCGGTACATGGCAATTGGGTGTAGGAGATGATTTGTGGTGCAGTCGAGGAACCTGGTGTGGTCTTTGGACTCTGCGATGAAACTGGGAAAGAAAATGGTTTGGCTCAGGCGAGAACAAATTGGCAAATTTGGGTAACCACCCCCTGACAAGTTTGAGCCAAACTGACTCGGCAGGAGTGCAACCATCTGAGCTCATCTGCTCTTGATGTTTACCCAATAGATATTGCCCTAAAGGTTAGGAACATGTCCATAAGTCTCGGTGAAAATGGCAGGCTGCTGCGATCGCCTACAAATACAGAGTCATTATATTACACAGTAAAATTATGTAAAGGGCTTCGAGAGGTCTCACGCTTTACAATAATTCTCATCAGTAAATGGAGAGAGATGAACAAGATAATGAGGTAACATGATAGGAGTTTGCAGTGAGAGCACAGAGTAAATGCTGAGTGGCACAGATAGTGCGGTTTGAGCAACTTAACGGGAACACCAAGCGCTGCAAGAGTTGGATAGTAAATGGATTCAATCTTAATTACTTGCAATGCTGAAGAACTCATCTCGGTGTCTGTGGTCCTGAAAGAAAGCACATCTATGATATTGAGGTGATGCATTCATATGAGCCTACATTTTCAATGCTGTGAAGCGCATTGACACGAATCGCAAAGTGAGGACGCTATAGAATTGTGAATGTGTGTTGCATTACTGTTTAAAGTTCCCCTGACACTTTCCCGTCTTTTCAAATGAGAAGTTGAGATGAGGTCCCATTTACTTGTCTAGGTGGACTTCTAAAGATTGCTTGACACTTTTCAGTCCAATGAGGTAAAATATACGTCTGTTCCACTCGGACGTCCATCTTGTTTAAAGTACTCAAAGCTTTGAACCACAGAAACTAATGGGGAGGGACAGGAGACACCAGTTTTATTCTCCCTGGCGCAGGTATGGTTAAAATGAGACTTAATATAAGTTTTCAAAATTATGCCCATGTCTCTTTATTATCGTGGCCATCTAATTTGCTTACAAGTCTATTATGTGGCGCCTTATCGAACGCCTTTTGAAAATCCATACAATCGAAATCAATTGCACAGCCGTCATCAACTATCTGCGATACTTCATCAAAAATCTCTATCATGTTTTTTTTAGCCATGATTTGCTTTTAACAAATCCGAATTGGTTGTCCTTTATTAACCCATATTTTTCTCAGTGAAGAGTTGTCTTATAGTGATTATAGTCTCCAGAAATTTCCCCTCTACTAATGTTCAACGAACTGGACTGTAGTTCCTGGGTTTATCCTTAGGCGCTTTTCTGTACAGGGAAGTAACATTTGCATTCCTCCAGTCTTCTACCAACACCCAAGTGTCCAAGGAGGGATGAAAGATTGTGGTCAGAGCTGCCCTTATTTCCATCGTTGTTTCCTTCAGAAACCGAGGTTGCATCCAGTCCAGACCGTTTGTGTTATCTTCTTCATCTACTTTGAGTACCGACAGACGTTTCAGTCACTCCTATCGGTTTATTCGTATCTGAACCAATTTCTTTAGACCCTCCGCCGATAATGAGGCATTGGCTGCATCCGTAAATTTTGGGATGACAGATGCCCAGTACACATTCGTTACGTCAGCAATGCCCTCTGCCTCCACAAGAAGATTTCGTATTTGGTTCTTAATTGGACCCACCTTAACGTTGAGTAACCTTTTATTCTTTATATGCTTATAAAATAACATTGGACTACACACTACTCTTTTCTCATATAATCTCTTTGCACATCTTGTAATCTTTTTCTCTTCTCCTTTATAATTTCTATAGACTCTTTGATTATCTTCTGGATTTTAGGCGTGATATTCATCATGAGCCTACTTTTTCTATTTTATTTTAATCTCCAATTGCTTATTCATCTGGGGAGGTTTTGGATGCCCTACCATTCCCCTTTGTGGGAAAGAGTTTGTTCTTTCCGAGAAATATCTACTCCTCGAATGCTTCCCATTGCTCGTTAGAGCACAAGTACATGTGAACATAAGAAATGGAAGCATGAGTTGGCGATTCGGCCGATCGAGCCTGTTCCGCCATTTGGTAAGATCAAGGCTGATATTCTAACCTCATTCTGTTTACCCGCCCTATTCCAATATCACTTAATCACAATAATTTGTAAAAATCTATCGATGTAGCAATTCTATATACTCAATGACTGAGCACCGGCAGCTTTCTTGGTTCGTGAATTCAATAAATTCACTAAACTCTGAATGAAGAAATGTTTTCTCAAATCAGTTTACCTGGATGATGTTTATTTCGGATACTATTACACTCCAGTTTTAGGTTTTCCAACCAAGAAAACAGTCGCATAATATATCTGCACTGTCAAGATCCTTAAGAATCTTATAGGTCTCCATAAGATCACCTCCAATTTTTCTGTGTTCTGGAGAACATAGGCCTAGTCAACATATCACCGTAGGACAATTCCCTCACCAAGGAAACAACCTATTGAACCATTGTTGTACCCAGTCTAAGACGAGTGTATTCCTTTCTTAGATAAGTAGACGAAAACTGCACGCAATATTCTAGATGCGGTCTCACGTAGAACCTATACCATTGTAGCAAGTATTCCCAACTCTTGTACTCAAGCCACTTGTCGTAAAATCTGACATGCTATTCGCCTTTCTGATTGCTTGCTGTACCTACATACTAACTTTCTCTGATTGTACAAGGACACGAAAATCCCTCTGAACCTTAACATTCCAAATCTCTTCCCCTATTCCCTTTCTGCCATCTTCTTGCCCACTCACCGAGCCTGTCTATTTCCTTTTGCATTCTTCGTGTGTCATCCTCATAGCTTGGTCTCCCACTTATCTTCGAATCATCCGTGAATTTAGATACGATACGTTCTGTAGCTCAGTGGTTAGAGCAATCGCTTTGCAAGCGAGAGATCTGGTTTCCATTCCAGACAGTGGGCGAAACGTTGGGCAAGTTTCCTTACTCCACACGCCTAACAATAATACCTCCAAAACCCAAAACAATAATAAATTGATCAATTTCAATCCACGACTGTTTGTGGGACATTGCTGAGCACAATTGGCTGCCACGATCGCCCACAAATATATCAATTCACTTTACTGCGTATTCTGTGAAGCGCTTAGGGACGTCCTCCCGACGCGAAAAGCGCTATATCAAATGCAAGTATTATTATTATTATATTCCCTCATCTAAATGATTCATATAGACTGTAAATAATTGAGGCCTAAGAACTGATCCTTCTGGCAATACACTAGTCACATCCTGCCAATCTGAGAAGTAGACATTTATCTCTACTCGTCGTTTTCTTCCTGTGGACCATTCTCCAATCCATGCTAGTATATTACCTTTAATTCCGTGGGCTCTCATCTTCTGCAGCAATCTATGATGCGTCCGCTTGTCGAGTCCCTTCTGTAAATCCAAATACACCACACCGACTTGTTCCCCGCTATCTAACTTGCTAGTGCATTCACGAACATCCCTAAAAAAATTTAATCACGATTTCCCTTTCGTAAAGCCATACTGACGCCGCCTAATCATATTTTGATTTTCTAAATGCCCCACGATCATGCCACTAATTGAGCGCTCCAGAATTTTTCCGACCACAAATGTCAGAGAAGCTTTCTCCATTCTTTTGTCGACTCCCTTCTTAAAAATCGGCGTTACTTTTTCAACCTTCAAGCATATGGGAACCATCCCAGATTCCTGAGAATCTTGGGCAATCCTTAAACCATTGAAACATGAATTGACATTTTTTATCGGCGCAACTAAAACTGGAATTATTTTTTTCATAAAGAAACAGAAGTAACACTGAGTATACAAACATACAATAATTTGTGTCTAACTCTCATTCAAGATTGTGACGTACCTTCATGGCCGGTCTCAAGACCCTTTTCTTCGATCGTGCCTTCGGTTGCCCTCCCATTTCTCTTCCTTCCCTCACCCATATCCCATCCCTCCCCCATGCTCGAGTCCTGACTCCTGACTGTCCAGCGACTTGGAACTTCCTCCCGACGGAAATGCAATTTTGTTGTTTTTGTTGTTGTTGTTACCATTTTAGCCATGGCACACACATTTATTTTGGAATAAATTATCTCAATTAAATTTGATTATTCAACATATTATTTATAAATTTTACAGTAATATCCAAAATATAAGACAGAAATTCGGTTAAATTGGCAACGATAAATTCATCAGTATTACAAGTTCTTAATTTCTTTCTTGAGGGCGAGTTTACCCGTGTTTCTTTAGAATAAATGATCTTTAAAAAAATTGATTATTTAATGTATTATTTATAAATTCTACAGTAATATCAAAAATGTAAGATGACAAATTCAGTTAAACAGATCAGTACTGTCCATTACACCCAAAACTCCTCGCGTCAAGCAATCCCAGAGCCTCAGCATTTGAGTCGATGGACAAATGGCGCATATCAACGCAATCGGAAAAAAGCCCTTTGAATCAGCAGTCGGCATTTGAAATTTCGCTAATTGTATACAAAGGTGGTGTTTTGCTGAAAGAAATGGAGTGTTGCTCAGTAAGAACAGAGCTTATTATCTGAAGAGGATTAATCTTTTCGGGAATGTTTCAATAAATGTTGCGTTTTTTTGATGAACTAATAGTATACAATCAATCTTCGTCTAATTCACTATGTAATAAGCAATCATACAGATGCTTTATTGAAATCTATCACGAACAAAATCATCCCCTTGATTCCAACCTTGTGGAGTAAAAGCTGCCTCAGCTGTTCCTTCATTGGAAATTAAAGTTATCTTTGCTTCAAAGTGTCAACGCAAAACCGTTACAAATGCTGTGTCCAATTGAACCAAAAGCAGAGCGTCGAAAAATTTATGGTGAATTTGACGCAGCTGATTTGTTCAAGAACCTCGTCCTCACCTTTAAGGCGACCCATGGCCTTGTCCCCTCCTACCTCACTGAACTGCTGACTTCCTACCAACCTGCCCATCTCTCCTTTCAGAGGGCTCCGGTCTGCTCCATGTCTCCCGCCCGACCCGCCCTCACCTCGGTGGTCGGACTTTCAGCCTCTCTGCCCCCACACTCTAGAACTCCATCCCCCGGTCACCTCGCCTCGCTTCCTCCCTTGCCTCCTTCAAGGCTGGTTGTACTCCCATCTCTCCGCCTTCCCTCACCCCTACGCCAACCCATTCCCATGCTCGGGCCCCGATACAACACTTTCTCGACTTTGGGCGATCCTCCTGACTTTAATGGCGCTCTAGAAATTAAATTTTGTTGTTGTTGTGTTCACGTTGTTTTTCTTTCACGACAAGTATTTATGTTCATCCTTCTTGGGATGGTTCAGAACACTTTCTGGCCGACGTACTGTGGCTGAACAGCAGTTTAACTCCTTGGGGAGTGGAAACTAGCCGGGACACCGAGAGCTCAATTCGATCCAGAGTCTCGTGGTTGCAGAATTTAAACTAAAGCCCTAACGCTTAGGGTTGTCTATATTCGGTAAGAAAATTGCAAAACAGTGCTTTCATTGATAATCTTTGGAAACTTAGCTGGTTAAGCTATGTCCCCGTAGCACTCCTGCAAACCAGCGCCTAAAGCTCTTTGTAATTAGGGATACAAGATGTATTCTGAGATAATGATTTCCATGTAGACCTGGGATGAATGCAGTGCCTAGTACATTTACAATATGTGCTGCCCAGCGATTTTTGACGTCCTCCTCCCAACATTATTTGCACTGTGTCATATATAAGGATTAAAAATATTATTTTGAAAGCCACCATGTACCCATTCTTTTTGCTGCACTCAACTGATTGTTCGATGATAAACTTCCAACAAGAAAACGAAACCCTACTCGACTTCTCTTCGCTAATTAACTTGCATTCGTGTTTGTCGGTCAGTTACACACTAATGACTCAAAATCGAAAACAATGTAAGGCAGTAAATGATTTATCTCACGAAGAATTTTAACAAGACAATGAATATCTCAATCAGATGTAGTATTTAAAGCAGGTGGTATTAACGTACAGTATTCAACGTAAATGTTTCAGCAATGATACTTGTTAAATAATAATACAAATAATAATCCATACATTTGATATAGCTCTTTTCGTGTCTTCTGGATGTCAAAGCTTCACAGAATATACTCAAAAGTATATTGACTATATATTTGGGTATATTTGCACTACCCAATTAAGCTGAGCAGTATCCCACAAACAGTCCTGGATTTCAGTGACTAATCTATTCATTTTCTTTTCTTGAGGGTTTATGATCGGGCGTTTGGAGTAAGGACACATGCGAAAGGTTTGCCCAGCCGGGAATTGAACGCTGTTCTCTCGCTTGCGAAGAGAGCACTTTAGCCAATGAGCTACAGGACTCCAAGTGACACAGAGATGAGGTTTATTTCGATTGATTCCGGCATCGAGTTACCCTGCCCTGTCCAACACACAATTAAATGTCCATCTTTCAGCCCATGTGCCCCTCTCTCTGGACCTTCATTCCGTAATCTCCTGCATTTGCTATCTCCTTACCCTCATGTGTTCTTTTAAATACTTTCCTTTTCACAGTGTCTTCTGTCATTACATGTCCTTCAGCATACAACCTTGGTCGCAGCAGCCTCGGCTTGGAGGCAAATCCTCGACATTCTGTGCATTGGTAACGTGCTTCCAAAGTCGCGATTCAAATGCAAAATGTTTTCATTTTTGACTAAAATCTAGTGTCTTTATCAATATCATTACCGTGCGGTTTGAGGCAACATCAAAAGCATTTTAATGACTGCAGTACCAATGATTGTTTTGGCAATGTAAGTTCACAGTGGAATTCCTGAAGCACTACAATACCGACTGTCACAGTGCACTCTTACCTTTCGACGTTTTACGTCGTCTAATAATGATTTACTTTAGTGTAGTGAATTCATTATACTGCAGTGTTACCTATTATTGCGCAACAATACTCTGAGACTTCAAATCAGTTCAGATTAATTTCTGCTGATATTGTCCTTTCTGACACGGCATACATATAGTTCAAATGTTTAATCACATTTTATGTAGCAGACATTCACCATTCTCGCTTCAGTACCAATATGTGAGCTGCCTGTGCAAAATTTGAAAACGTAGAAGGTTGATGCAAATTACATGCTTCACCGAGCGATAAGCAACCATCAGGTGGTCGACATCATTGGTCATCAGTTAAGCAGAAACTTGTGAATAGAGAAGTGAAAGTCATGGTTGTAAGCACACAGCACTTTTAGTTCTCTCAACATCAGTTTGAATTATAATTTCACACTTTTCTTCAGTCATCAATTCATGAATCTTTCCTGCAACTCCTCTTTACCACTTATTTCCTTCAATCCCAACATTCGTGCTCCTATGTTGGAAGTTATACTACACCATTTCATCAATTAAGGCCCCATAATCCCCATATTCATCGCCATTTTCGAAACTTCTTTCCATGATCGTGCCATTCTTCGACAATTTCCAATTCTCAATAGTCTGCTGGGGGTTTGATGTAGATGACTGATATGAGCACGACCCTCACAAACGCAAGAAACAAGTTCGTTTCAGGCAGGCTGAAACAATTGCAATTTTGTTGCTCCGCACGCCTCTCCTTAACAAGCTGTGAAGAGGAACACTCCTTTGAGTCATTTTAAATTGCGTTCTCTGAAGCGCTTGGAAACGTCTCTTAGACGTGATAAGGCGCTGCATCAAACGCCAGGTTTATTATTATTAGTTCCGACACACAATCTCTACCTCATCTACTCAAACAGTTTCTCCTCCTACACTTGCAGGGTCACATGTGGTGTGCATCAGGATTCAGTCGTGCACGCATTCGTTTCCTCATGTACATGCCTCCACTTGGTAACATCTTGTCCAGTCTTGGACTCAATACTCACATCCACGAGGAAGACGCAAACGAGTACTTTTCCATTTTAAGTTGCGAAACAGACACTGGTATTGCTTTCTGTTGCTTGCCGGACATCACGAACGGATTGAGCACCTGGGTAGAAGAGTCATGGAATCATAGAATCGTACAGCACAAAAACACACCATTCGGCCCATCGAGTCTGTGCGGCTCTTTGAATAGAACAATGAATGTCCCACTTCCCAGCAAACCCGTCCTCCTCAAATAACCGTCAACAGCTTTTTTAAAAGACGTTATCGAATGGACCTCGAACACCCTTTCAGGCAATGCATTCCAGATTCGAACAAATCGCTGCGTGAAAAAGTTTCTTCTCACCTCCCGTCTGATTCTTTTAGAGACTATTTTGACCTCGAGTCACCGACACACCCAACAGTGGAAATAGTTTTCCCCTTTCTAACCTAACAAATCCCCTCATAATTTTGAAGCCATCTATTAGGTCTCCTCGTAACCTTCACTGCTCGAATCAGAGTAAACTCAGCCTCAGCAGCCTTTCCTCATAACCAAGGTCCCTCATTCCTGGTACCATCCTCGTGAATCTCCTCTGCACCGTTTCCAATGCCTTGACTTCCTTTTCGTAGTGTGGTGCCCAGAGCTGGGCGCAGTATTCTAACTGAGTCCAACCAGTGTTTTATATGGGTTAATCATAACCTCCTGACCTTGTAATTTATGTCCCTATTTATTAAGACTAGAATCCCATATGCGTTTTCTACTGCTTTATCTACCTGTCCTTCCACCTTCAAGGATTCATTTACCTGCACCCCTAAGTCTCTCTGTTCTTTTACACCCCTTAAGAAGCCTACATTGCTTCCCCACATTCTTTCTGGGGAAATGCATTACCTCGCATTTCTCCACATTGAAACTCACCTGGCATGTGTCTGCCCATTTTTCCATTCTGTCTATGTCTTCCTGCAGTTGGCTCCTATCATCATCAATGTATCCTACCATACCTAACTTTGTGTCGTCTGCAAACTTCGAAATGGTGCTTGCTATACTCAAGTCCAGATCTTTAATGTATATTAAGAAGAGCAGTGGTCCTAAATCAGATCCGTGTGGGACACAACTGTAGTCTTCCCTCTCGTCAGAAAAGCAGCCGTTCACCACAACACTCTGCTTTCTGTCTCCCAGCCAGTTCTGGATACATGCTGCCACTCTCCCTTTTATACCCTGGCCTTCTATCTTTCTGACAAATCTTTCACGTGCAATTTGTCAAATGCATTTGATAGTCCATATAAACTACATCAGTTGCTTTACCTTTATCCACCCTCTCCGTTACCTCATCGAAAAATTCTATTAGATTTGTTAGACAAAATTGGCCTTGAACAAATCCATGTTGGCTGCCCTTAATTAACCCATACTCCTCTAAGTGCAGATTTAATCTGCACCGTATTTTAGTCTCCAGGAGTTTCCCGACTACTGGTGTTAGGCTGACCGACCCGAAGTTTCCAGGCCTTTTGCATGTCCGCTGTTCCACCACTGGTGAATACGCTTCCCAATACGCAGGCAATCAGTGCCCAAAACACCGTTCGTCTATCATTCTGCCTTGCCCCTTAGCTCCACTTGATCAGGTCGAGCATGAGGAAATTATTATTCCACTGTGCCTTCTTTGACCCTTTCCCCTCCCCACCGTCTTGGCTGTGAGCTCCGCCAGTATCAAGCATTGCTATGTGTGAGTGATGCTGTGCCAATGCAAATTGCTCTTCTTGTTGACCTGTTTAATTGGGGCCTCTTGTGAGGGCTTTTTGTCGCACACAAATATCAGACTCCAACCTGACAGCGCCTCAATCAACAGGCCAGCACTGGCTGAAGCGCCTCCCTCCCTCTGGCAGGGCGTGTTCCCCTGTTCATCACAGATATACCTCACTGATTCTAGACTTTAGAAATGGGCAGCAGAAAGCCTTCGTCCACCCTCTTACAGGCCCTGCCCTCCACCCTCACCGATCAAGAAACCCAGTCAGATCCAAATCAATGTTTTTCCAGCGGCTTCAGATGCAATCCGGTGTGAAAGGCGCTATTCAAATTTTATTCTGTATTGTGTTGTATCATTTGGCCATTTGCTGGTCTCTATGTATTGACCTAATGTATCAACTATATTACATGTATACATTACAACTTGAGTCACATGCACAAATATGATAAAATGTGGAGGCCACAAATAAAAGCATTTGCTAATATAATTGATTGAGTCTAACTTTCCTTATTTAATAGGTTTTTATGTGCGATGGATTTTGAGTTACACAATGAAAAAAGTGTACGACAACGATACTTGAAAAATAGTGCTGACGTGTCTGAAGTTGTTTGTTCCACCATCTATTACTAATTCGATTATCACATCATCTCTTAATCTCCGTGGAGTTTCCCAAAGGCTACAAATATGTGACAGCATTACCTCAACGTGGCAGAAAGTGCTGCTCTATCTCAGCAAATGATATCGCTGCTGTGAAAGATGCCACGAAGATCTAAACTTTTGAGTATACAAGTCATTTATTATCCTGTTCTTGCAGCAGTTGGAATTCCTGGTGAGTTAAATCACTGCTAGTAGATACTAATGGCTTCCGGTAACTCAGGATTTAGCGCACCGCTCTCGCAAGCGACAGAACTTTGTTGCTTCCCAGCACAGTAAACTGTCGACAAGTTTCCATACTCCTCTTGGCCAACTCTCTCGAGCTCTCCCCATAGTCCAGCACACTTTTCCTCCCCACATGTCGATGTAATGCTGCTCAAATGCCCCTTCTCGCCTTTGGCTCTTCCCCACTGATTTACCTATCGCAATCCTTGAAAGTCGCTCCTTTTGAGTAGAGTAATAGACTAAATTCAACTTGTTACTGAACAAGCCTGGTGTACCGTTTTTTTAATGGAATGGCTTCATTCGGTTATAAACAACTCCCTATTAGAACATATTAACAACGTTTAATTTAACGTTATGATTGCTTCGCTGATATTTTTACTAACAGACTCGTCAGCATATTAAGCAACAGGTCAGGTTCTCATCAAATTACCTGTATTTATTTTCTTCCAGTTAATTTAATGGCGATTGGGATCCTGTCTCGAGGAAAGTGCGGACTCTCCAAATGTATCACTCGTTACTTGGTGGCCATGGCAGCGGCGGATCTGTCTGTCATTGTCTCCGAAGTAATTCTTAAACAGATTGGTGAAATGTATTTATTTACATCATATTTGTTCTACACTCCTGTCTGCAGCTTCATTCATGTCGTTTCTGCAGCCGCCGTGGACTCGGCTGTGTGGCTAACTGTGGCTTTCACCTTTGATCGCTTTGTGGCCGTTTGTTGTCAGAAACTGAAACAAAAATGCTGCACTGAGGTAACAGCGTCTGCAGTTATAGGAACTTTAATTGTGTTGCTCTGCTTGGAAAATATTCCCTTGTACTTTATGTTCCAACCTAACTATCTAATGCACAACTTGCCCTGGAGCTGTGTTGTCAAAGCAAACATTCGCTATCGACCCTCGTGGACCGCATTTTATTGGTTTGAACAGATTTTGGTCCCTTTGCTCCCATTCGTGTTGATTTTGCTGCTCAACGCTCTGACCGTCAGACACATTCTTGTGGCGAGTCGAGTCCGCACAAGACTGCGGGTCTGCAACAGCAGCGATGATCATCGCAACGATCCGCAAATGGAAAACAGAAAGAAATCCATAATTTTACTGTTCACTATATCACTCAGTTTTATATTGTTGTGGGTGACATCTGTTGCACATTACATACAATACAGCGTTAAACAGTTGTACAAATCCAGAGGTTTTCTTAACCCTTTGAGACTATTTGAAGAAACGGGTTTTATGCTTCAGCTGCTGAGTTCCTGCACAAACACAGCCATCTATGCGGTCACCCAGACCAAATTCAGAGAGGAGCTGAAGAACGCAATTAAATTTCCTTTCAAAATAATTAGTAAATGGCTCAAATAGTGAAAAGGGAGAAGACAAACAAGAGCCCACGTTACACAGAAAACACACTGTTCACCTATATATTCATAATATTATTTGTTATACGGTTTATCCTGGAAATCGCCGTTGATAAAAACATTTGTTTTGTCCTGCAATGGTTCTGGTAAATGTCCTCAACTTCACACCTTCAAAACTGTCCTCGTTGTTGTGATCAGAAATGTGTTAACTTTTAATTATTGCTTCAATTAAGATATTTTAGGTCAGTTAGTCATTTAAGCCTGAAGTGACATGCTTTATTTCAGAATACTGTTATAATATTATCAATTGTAACCCTGCTATTGTAAACCTGTTAAATTAATCATTCAGAAACTCCACCTACTTTCCTTCGATTAAATAAATAAGCTATCAAGCATAAAATAACAATGACATCATTTCCTCTGATTTCGGGCTCTCTCTTTTTATCTATCATAATAAAGAAAAAAAGGTTGTCCGTTTGCCTGTCCGCCAAGACCGCAATAACCGATTCATGTCGAGACATGACTGATACATCGTCAGAAAGGGCTTGCATTGGCGTATGTTATTGGTATATTTCTATTAAGGGATCTTCGATTGTTGATTTAATTTTTTTTAATTAAGCCGCAAAAATTGAGCTTTGCGTGGTATTCTGTAACAAACTAGCGACAGAGAAAATCACACTCTCCTCCAGAAAAATACATCTATGCTAATAAAGACGAAATGGCTTTCTGTCCCTCTGTCCGCCAATAAGACAATAACCCATTTACGTTCACACACGAATTATAGAGCATTGGAGTGGTTTACTTTGGGGAAGTGTCATGGGAATGTTTGATTGGGGTTGTCCGAGCTATGCACTAAACAAGCTCACACATGTATGGCAGTTTTGCTCAAGGTGTACACACAGTGTTTATGCATCTAACTGATTTGTGAGACATTTTATTGAAATCTACTTTCCATACTGGATCCATGGGTTGCAAGCTTAGCTCCAAAGCGCACAGATAGTTTTGAATAAACAGATTTAAATACTCTTTTCTCGCAGCACAGAGATTTCAGGAGAGGGATGAGGTCGCGCAACACAGGTCAATCAAACTCACGTCGCAGTTGCCTCAGTTTCCCCGGATTCAGTCATCCTAAAGAGTTTCTGCCCCTTTATTGTTTTTACTCCCTTGATCGGCATGGCATGGGCTTTGTTGGACACTGAACTTTTAATAATAATAATAATCATCCTAGCATTTGATATAGCGCTTATCACGTCTTCTTGACGTCCCAAGGCGCTTCACAAAATAAGATTAAAATAATAATAATAATAATCATCCTTGCATTTCATACAGCGCTTTTCACGTCTTCTAGACGTCCAAAAGCGCTTCACAGAATATACGCTATAGTGAATTTACTGTATATTTGTGGGCGAACGCGGCAGCCAATTGCGCAGAGCAATGTCCCACAAACAGGACTCCGCTTGCAAAGCTAGTGCTCTAACCACTGAGCTACAGGACTCCTCAAAGAGATGGTTAAAATACTTGAAAATTTGCCAACACAGATACAGTGCTCTGAACAGCGGTCACAGATATATAACGTGTACTGCCATGTGTAGCGATGAAACTCCCTTTGACAATTCTCGAGGAAATTATGTGCTACGATGTCCGCCTCCCTGTTGTTCGACTTGAATTAATGAAGCGCGTACTTTATTCTCTTTTAGAAAATATATGTTTTCAAAAACAACTTAACAAAACCAATATCTTGCATTTGCAAAGTGCACCTCACGCAACGTAGCGCCACAGAGCGCTTGACAGTGATGGAAATCGACTCCGAGCTGGGAATGAGAAGGGGAAATGGCTGTTGCATAGGACGTCCATGGAATAGCTTTGTGAGGAAATTCTGAGGCTGAGTACGACAGCTACTGAAAGACCTGGGATCGATTCCCGGCAGCACAAAACAGAGGGCGAGTTTCTTTGTTCTATTCGCCTCTGTTTGCATTCGGTGGCTAGTCGATTGGTGGAATGCTTTTCCGGGGTTAATATTCCTTCAAACAAAATTATTAATAATATATTCGTAACTAAATCCACGAATGTTTGTGGGAAAATGCTACGCGCCATAATCTGCAGCTTTTCGCACACAAAATACATATTCGATTCACTTTAGAATATGCTGTCCTCTGAGACGGCTCGAAGACTGGAAAAGGTGCTATCTCAAATACAAGAGATAATATTCTTAATAATATGTATTACTGGCTGGGCGTTTCTTTTAGGGGTAGGATTGGAGGCTTTCTGGGAAGGGTATGGTTACCAAATGTCTAAAGTGAGGTTTTGAGTCTAATCGTGGACAAGATGAGGATGAGATTGAGACAGATGGTGAGTGGAATGAAGTTGCAGAAAGATTTAAATCTCGTCCGCTGATGCTAGGCTGGACAAAGCTGGGAAATGAAGCAAGTATGTGTCTCCACAGGCAAGTTAGTGACCCAGACCATAGGGTTCGAGGAGGTGGAGTAGATTTTGACTGCGACCATTTAACGATAAGACGAGAATCCAGAACTGTATCAGATGGGGAGGCAAAGGAACCCAGCGAAGAGGATGGGCTCTGGTACCTTGGGTGGGAAAGGACATAGGCTTCGGAATTATGGGGACCCTGATATTGTCTCGGGAATTAGAGTGTTTTCCCAACAGATTGAATTACCATTATTTCAATTGGCACCAGCCTCCTGAAGCACACGTAATAATGTATTATTTTGAAAATATGGTTGCATTAAAATATGGAGAAAAAGCGAATAAAATGCGCGCTCACCGGGATTTCAACATGAAACCTCCGATATTTTTAGTCATTTGTGAACACGCAAATCGAGAACCGCCACCCAGCAACGACGACCCCTTCGCCCAATAAGCAGCTGTAAAGTTAAAGGGGGGAAATGGTCGAAATCTTACAGTGTAGAGGGCGCTTTACTGTTTCTCTGACTGGTCTGGTACGTTGTACGGACAATGAAGAGAGACCTTGTCCTGGCGAGTTGGATGGACAATATTTCATGAATTTCTATTCACCCAAAAGACATCGTTTAGGGCAAAGTTTGGCAATGAAATACTTCAGCAATTAGAATAAATGGAAAACAAACGACATTTAAGGTCCTCTCTGAATTTAAACATGGGATCCACGTAAATAAACTTGTGCGCACACGAACTCAATAACACTAGGATGTAGTCCGTTTGGTAGAACAGGTACAGAAAATACATGAATTGGGTCGTTTGAGCTTCTGATTGAAATCATCCTGTAAAGGAAACACAGCGGATATGCCGTCCGTTACAATCCAAAATTTGTGATACAGCAAACAGGAAATAAAGGATTTCCTTCGATATTTCATCTCAGGATAACTGACTGTCGCACATTCTTTTGCATTGAGTCCACTAACTCATGGGGGCTTGACTGTCCCCCAGTGTGTGACTGAGAGTCGGCGTTTTGAGCTGCAAATTCAGAACGAAAAGAAGAATCGTGATATACTTAAGGTCGATAAGATCAGACACTGTTCACGCGGGAGAAGTCACAGCTTCCTTGATATTCATACTCCCATGGTACATTATTAACTATTTACTCGAGTTGAAAGGCAAAATAGCAGAAAATGCTTTGCTGCACCTACAAGGCCTTTCACGGCCTTGCTCCCTCCTACCTTTCTAACCTAATATCCGACTACCTAACTGCCCGTACCCTCCGTTCCTCTGGCTCCGATCTGCTCCACATCCCCCGCCCCAACCGCCCTACCATCGGTGGCCGGGCCTTCAGCCTCTCAATCCTTGGCTCTGGAAGTCTATCCCCCAGTGCCTTCGCCTTGCCTCCTCCCTTTCCTCCTTCAAGGCCGGTCTCAAGACCTTTCTATTTGACCGTGACTTCAGCTCCCCTCTCGACTCTCTACCCCCTCCTCGCTCCCTCTCTTCCCACCCCTCACCCTGACCATTTCCTGCTCAATGGGGAAATTCACCATCAAATCAGACTGGGCCTCTAGATTGCGGAATTTTCCCTTTGGGAAGACATCACAACACTGGAGTCGGGATCACCTTTGGCACGAGGTTTGCTACAGAAGGAGAGAAAAAGAAATGATCAAACACATTGATCCATTTCTACAGTGATTGATTCAGTGCCGATCAAGCGAAAACTGTGGAGATTACTCTGACACAACTGTCTGTCCTGCCATCTCAAATCCCAAACTTGTGGATTTAAAGGGAGAAGGCACAGAACCTGCCTCGCTATACATCACCATCTGGCCTACACTCAGAGTGGCAGTGTGTTTGCCGAAGTCCAGGCTTGGGTGAACCGGCGGCCGAAACAGAGGAGTGAAGTCTGCAACATTTATGTCATTCTCTTTCAAACCGATAAGAGGAAAGAGATAAACATAGACAGACAGACGGAGACACGGAAAGATATATACATTGTCAAAGAAAGGCACAGACAGACGTACACAGACACATAGATATGCAGAGGTATATACACAACACGTGTAGTCAGACAAACAGAGGGATGGAGATACATGTAACAAAACAAAAAATTACATTTGTGAAGGACCCTTTACGTCAGAAAGACATTCCAGTACGTAGCAGAAGTAGTGGATTTTTGGCCCGAGCCCAGTTGGGTTCTGGAGAGCTGGAGGGCAAGGGGTTGGGAGGTTTGCTAAGGTGTAGCAGAAGAGCAACACTTGGGAAGGGACTTGCAGTTGGCAACATAGATTGTAACGTGGAGAGATTGGATTGTGGGATATAGTTCTAGAGACAGGGGGCAGATATGCTGAATGCCTGAACGCCAATGAGGAGGCTGAAATTGCAAGGGAACTGAAGCAGGTGTCCACCTGGCAAAGGCAGCGTGCAGGCTGTTGTGGAATTAGACGATCAGAAGTGTTGTGGGGCAGTATCATGGAATATCATGGAAAGTATGCACGAGGGTTCACAACTTAATTCTCTGAGGGATGGGGAGGACACCAGCTGCAGAGTTCAGAATAACATGCAGCTCATGGAGGGAAGATTTGGGGAGTCCAGCGAGGAGACAGTTGATGCAGTCAAGTCGGTACGTGATGAAAGCGATGATAAGGGTCACTGCAGTGTTTGGTGAGAGGCAGTGGCGGATGCTGGAAATGTTGCGGAGGTGGGGAAAGGCGGAGCAGGTCACGGCACCAATGTGGGGTTTGATGGACAGCAGATGGTAGAACAGGTCTCCGAGTTTCCGTATTGGCTCCAGAGGTGTAGTGTGCAACCATGAAAGGTGATCCTTTTCAACGCCTGAGCTGAGGAGGAGCTGATCGTAGTCCAGAAGTGACTCTGTCTTGCCAATATTAATCCGGAAGAAGTTGTCTCCAGTCCAGGACTTGATGTCTGCCAAACCTTTACCCAACTGTCACTCCATACCCTCAACTACAAGAAACAGCGCACCCCATCACCCCACATCTCACTGAAAGTATTTGAATGGTCGGCTTTAAGTTCAGGGATTTCACACCGCAGTCTTCTCGCCTCCTGCACTGAGCTAACACTGACCTTCCCTGTGTGTCTCTGCCCACTTCCTGCACTGAGCTAACACTTACCTTCACTGTTTGTCTCTGCCCACCTCCTGCACTGAGCTAACGCTGAACTTATCTATGTTTCTTGCCCACCCCCTGCACTGAGGTGACACTGACTTTATCTATGTTTCTTGCACTGAGCTAACATTTACCTTCCTTGTGATTCGTGTACTGTAGGTGCAAGCAACCTTTTCGACCTTCATTCACAAGGCACCAGCTTCTGGAATTCCAGCTCGATTACTCCACCGCACTCAATCTCAATTATCGTCATTTTTCACAAACAGTGTAGACCGTGGCCCAGCTGTCTGAGGCGCTGAATCCAGGCTCCATTTTCTAAGCAGACGTGGTCTCGGATCCAACCGCTATCAAATGATCTTTTTCATCTTGTACTTTGTACAGATCAGATGTAATTTCTGAACAGAAAGAGCTGTGTGCAGAAGCTAACAAAATTATTCCTTCTTCCATTGATCAAACGAGAAGCCAACGTTTTTGTTCATGAGCCAATACCCTAAGAGAGCGTTTGTGTCGTTGGCCGTTCGATCACTTTGATTCCAGCGTAGATTAGTTTGACTCCTCCAGGTCCAGCAATGCCATTCATCGACACGATTAAATATCGTTCGGCAAGTAATTTCTCTTTAAATTCCGAATGCTTCCGGAACATAGGAGGAAGGAAGTCGTTGAATTCCAAGACGAAGTAAGAGATGTTCCAATTTGTCAATGAACCAAGTGAGGAGGGTTTTGGAATACTTTGAAAATAAAGACAACGGAGCCGATCAAGTTTTTCTTGAATTAATTCACGTGCTAGGAAGCAATTGAAGAATAATATATTTATTCCAGAAAAGGACCGTTCCTGGGTGTGTTTGAACCACCAACCTTTCGATTAGCAGCCGAACGAGCTAACGATTTGCTCCACAGTAACTTCTGTCCACAACCTTTTCAAGCATCAGTCAGCTTTCTCGCAATATTTATTTGCAAAGCATTCCAGGAGAGCTTAAATAAAATAACTGGTAGCTATCTGCGAAAACGTAACTCTTATATTTCTACCTACATTTCAAGTTATTCTTCAAAAACTATTGTTCCTAAATTAGTTGCTGATTTGATCCATATCAAATTTCAAGGCCATTTGTACTTCATTTAAATGTATATTGTGGGAGAACACGAAGCCTGATGAGCAAACAATCCCACGTCACACTGTGCTCAGTGTTTCCATCTATTTGCATTCAGATTTTACCTTTGAATATCTAACTTACAGTAGTTGTCGTTTCTTATTAACCAGGGATTGCCTGTGACAGCAATTATATCAATCAAAAGCTGCACTTTGCTTGCACAAAATGTCAATAGAAGTCTCTGTCGTTCAATGGAAAAGAAGGTAAACTCGATGGTGGAAAGCAAGCTCGGTGGGCCTTGGTATTCTGTCGCCCAGAAAATTTTATGCTCTCATGTTTTAGACCTTTTTATTTTACCATGTATTCAATGTGGGTTTCAGGCTTCCATTTTCTCCTGCTCCAGATCACAACAACAACAACAACAACTTGGATATATCAAGCGCCCTCCACGCCGGACGGCGTCTCAGAGCGCTTCACCATAATGGATCACGGGACCGAGCCAGGGGGAGGGGAGGGAATGTGACCAAAGTCGCGGTCGAATACAACGGTCTTGAGCAGAGACCTGAAAATGGGAAGGGCGGGAGCGAGGGAAAGGGAGTGAGGAAGGCAGTTCCGGAGCCTCTGGGCGCAGTGGCTGAAGACACTCACATCACTCCCACCCGAGCCCGACTCCACTGGCTCCACATTCCACTGAGGATCCAGTTCACGATCCTGGTCCTTAACTTGAAGGCCATCCATGGTCTTGTTCCCTCCTACGTCTCTGACCTCCTGACTCCCTACCAACTGTCCCGCTCTCTCCGTTCTTCATGCTCCGGTCCGGTGCATATCTCCCGCCCGAACATATGTGGACGGGCTTTCAGCCACTCTACCCACATACTCTGAAAATCTATCCCACGGTCCCTTCTCCTCGCTTCCTCCCTTTCCTCCTTGAAAGCCGATATGTATTCCCTTCTGTTCGAACGTGCCTTTGGTCTCCTTCCCATCTCCCTGCCTTCCGTAAGCTCTACACCACGACTCCCCCACCCCTACACCACCGCTTCCCCACCACTGCACAAACCCGTCTCTCCACCTCTCACCATCAGCCCCACCTCTACAGGATCCCTCCCTCCACCCTTCACCCCCACCACTCCGCCCTAACCAACCCCACACCCCCACCTCGCACCCCAGCTCGGGCCCCGACACCAGAATGTTCAGCGCTGTGGGACGTCCTCCCATCGTGAAAGGCGTCTTTAAATATAATTTTGTTGTTGTTGTTGTATAACAGGCGCCTCGCAGCAGAAGGCCAAATAAGAAATGAATGAACAGAGCGGAGGTATTAAATGGTTCGAGGCGCTCAATGTCAATACGTGAAAGAGAGAAAGAGACAGAGAGCCGCATAGCGGCGAAGCTGTTCCGTACAACATGGCGGTCAGCGGTGGGTTTGCGGCGCCGTACAACACGGCAGTCAGCGCTGGGTATCCGGCGCCGTACAAAATGGCGGCGAGCACTTGGTGGCGGTGACGTACGTGCTGTCACACCTGCACACACACAGGTACACCGAGAGGAATGGACGTGCTGACGTCGGCTCGAGCGCATCCTGAAAGCGTCATGGCGTCAGGTGCCCGGAGACCGTGGGCGGCAGCTCGAGAGAGAGAGAGAGCGAGAGACAGAGACAAAGGGCATTGGCGGCGGCAGCGGTTACACACAGAGAGAGAGGGAGAGAGAGTGATAGAGAGAGAGAGAGAGGGAAAGAGAGAAACATGACGCCCGCAGGTAAGTCGCTGTCTCTCTCACACTCACTCACTCTCTCTGTCACCATCACAGCCACAGACCACCGGGAACTACAGCTCCCAGCATGCCGCGCGGCTCAGAGCCCTCGGATGTGGGGGGGGGCAGGGGTGGACAGACACAGAGACACAGACAGACACAGAGAGATACAGACAAAGAGATACAGAGACACAGCCACATCTCCCCACAGTCTCTCTCTCACACACACAAATTATCTCTCCCTCCGTCACACACACACACACAGAGTCTCTCTCTCTCACAAACAGTCTCACTCTCACTCGCACACACACACACACACGCGTTCTCTCTCTCTCTGTCACACACACAGTCTCTCTCTCTCTCTCTCACGCACACACATTCTCTTTCTCTCTCACACACACAGTCTCCCCCCCACACACACACACACGCAGTCTCTCTCACACACAAACAGAGTCTCTCTCACACACACAGTCTCTTTTTGTCTCAACACACAGTCTCTCTCTCTCACACACACAGTCTCTCCCACTCACACAGTCTCTCTCTCTCACACACACACAGTTTTTCTCTCTCTCACAGGCAATCTCTCGATCTCACACACACACAGTCTCTCTCTCTCTTTCACACACACAGTCTCTCTCACACACATACACAGTCTCTCTCACACACAGTCTCTAACTTTCACACACACACACAGTCTCTCTCTCGCACACAAACATACACAGTCTCTCTCTCTAACACAAACACACACAGAATCTCTCTCACACGCACAGTCTCTCTCTGCCTCTAACACAAATTCTCTTTCTCACTCACACGCAGAGTTTCTCTCTGTCTCTCACACACACAGATGCAGCCTCTCTCTGTCTCTCACACCATCTCTCATACACAGTCTCTTAGTCAGAGACACACAAAGTCTTTCTCTGTCTCTCACAAACAAAGTCTCTGTCTCATTCTCTCTCTCTATCTCTCTCTCTCATACACACACACACACACAGGCATGAACACAGATTCTCTCTCACTCTGTCTCACATACACACAATCTCTCTGTGTCTCTCATACACAGTTTCTCCCTCGCACTCACACAGATTCTCTGTCTGTCTCACACACAGTCTCTTTTTGTCTCCTCCTTCACCCCCCCACACTCAGAGTCCACATCCCTCACAGCCACCCCATCCACACACTACCTTAGATTTCGTCTCGATCAACCAGTCCTCTTGGTCACTAATACTCTCGTTGTTACACTCCCAGTTGTTCAATCACTACATATAGACATTCTGGACTATTCTCGCTCAAAACCATCGCCTTACACAATCTTTCCGAATCTTCACGTGGCAGCTGATGACCTTCCCCTTTGGTCATGCTGACAGACACCTTCCCATCTCCCTCCAGCTAAGCATCAGACTCCATCAATCCTAAGCGCTCCGGACCCTACCCTGCGAGTCTGGCGCTAAAGCAATGCACTTTTTTATCGTTGTTGCACCAGGGTCCCATTACCCGTTGCACGGCGTTGTTGATAGGGATTCGATACGGCAGCAGCCAATAAATTATTTCTATTGGGATAATACGCAACAAGGGGCTTAATGTTAAGATTAGATCTAGGCCATGTCGGAATCAAATTAGGAAGCATTTTTTNCTCCTAAAAGGTAGAAAATCTCCTCCCCAAGAAGCTGTGGGTTGTTAGGATCTCCGATTCCTGAGATCGAAATATGACTCATCAATCCAAATTGGTGTAACGGAGTTTATTATTAAACAATAGCTAGAACACAAGCATTTACAGTATTGAAGGCATACTATCAATTCAGGTGATCCTGTAATACTTTTGGGCAGATGGTTGCAGCAACTTAATTTCCCATATCCCTCTGACTCCAACGGCAACTCCTCCGATTCCTAGAAAACCTCTATCTTATGTTTTAACTGATCTCAATTTGTTATGTAAAGGTGAAATATATGCATTCAATTCTGTTCATCAGTTACAGTCCTTCTCGTCTAATTATTGACCTATTGACGCCAATCCTGATTTATTTGCTCAAAACACAAAATCAATGCAGATGTTGGAATCTGGAACAAAAACAAGGACCATTTTACCTCGCATTGCCCCCTCCCACTCTTTATGCTACCGGAATAGTTATCTTCTGCTTCATAACAATCATCACCCCAGATAATCTTTGCCTCTCTTTCGTGTGTTCCCTGTTCTGCACTAATAATATTTCTTCTCTCCGGCTTTGGTTCAACTCGTTCACGCCTTTTGTTGTACAATCTCTTCTTTTGTTGTACAACATTTCCCCTGGCTCCTTGACATGCCAGCATATAGATATAATACCTGCCCTTTCAACTCCTCCCAGACCACACTCCAAGGCCCAAACCAAAGCTGCCATGTAAGACAGCGGTTTACATGAACTGTCACCATTACCGACTACTGTATCCGATGCTCCTGGTGTGGTCTCATACATATTGGGGAGACTCAGGGCAGATTGGGTGACCGATTTGCAGACCACCGCCGTTGTGTTCGCAAGGTGAAGCCCGATCTTCCTGTCTCCTGCCATTTTAAAGCACAGTTCCATTCACAGTCTGACCCCTCCATCCATGGTCTCCTGCGCTGCCCCAAAGATCCTGAGCGAAAATCTGAAGAACAGCATCTTATATATCTGCTCGGGACACTGCAGCCATCTGGCCTCAATATCGGTTTCAGCCACTTGCGACCATAACAGCTGAACTCCCTCACCATTTATTTCTGTTTCCAGAAGAGTTACCTTCTGTTATCATTACAATCATCACCCCAGACACTCTTTGTCTTTCTCTGTTTTTTTTTTACCGGTTCTGCACCATTAACTGCTGTTCTCCCCAGTTTTCTTTCAACCAAATCCCCCTGCCACCCCACCCCTTTTCTTGCACACTATCCTTTTGTTTTACGCCCCTATCACCTCTTTAATCCATCAAGTAGCGCATTCCCTCCTTTGTCTTATTTTGTCTTTTTTGCCGTCCTTTTACTGGCAGCCCCGCTCAACCTTGTTCGTAAAAACCGCTGCCTCCCAACATGCCCCAGTTCTGACGAAGGGTCGTGGATCCGAAACGTTGACTCACTTTCCTTTCTCCCTTCATACTTCCTGACCTGGAGAGGTTTCCCAGCTCTCTCAATCTTTGTTTCAGATTCCATCCTCTGCAGTATTTTGTGTTTTTGCATCCTGGTGTTATTGAGTTCCTGTAGACAACAGTGCGTTTACGTGATTACTCTGATTAAATTCAGACACGACCTTAAACATCGTCCGTTTTCCATTGATTCTAATCGCTAAAGTATTTCATTGTTAAACTTTGCCTCAAACGATTATACTCTTCTACGTGAATAGAAATCCATGAAATACTGCACTGTCCATCCAACGAACTAGGACAAGATCCCACTTCACTGTCCGTACAATCTCCCAGATCAGGGTGAGAGACACTGTAACGTACCCTCAGCACTGTTAGCTTTCCGCAATTTAGCCGCGAAATTTGCAGCTGTTTATTTGTCGAATGGGCTGTTGTCGCTGTGTGGCGGTTTTCGATTTGGGAGGTGACAAATGAATAAAAATATCAGATGTTGCATGTTGAAATCTCGGGTGAGTACGTATTTTAGTCGTTTTTACTCAACACTTTTAATGCAATTGTATTTTCAAAATAATAAATGATGGCCTATGATAATAATTTGTCACCTTGCCCACGATCAGTCTCTTTGACAGGTGCCAATTTAAATAGAGTTAATTTAGTTTGTTTAGAAAACACTCTAATTCCCGAGAGGGCATCAGGTTCCCCAGAATTCCGAAGCCCGTGTCCTTCCCACACAGGATACCAGAGCCTACCATCCTTGTTAGGTTCCATTGAATCCCCAATCCCCAGCCGATGCAGCTCTGTATGCCCGTCTTATCTTTAAATCGTGCAGGAACTCAGCAGCTGAAGCATAAAACCTACTTCTTCAAATAGTCTCAGAGGGTTAAGAAAGCCTCTGGAATTGTAAACCCGTTTAACGCTGTATATTATGTAATGTGCCACTGATGTCACCAACAACAATATAAAACTGAGTGATATAGTGAACAGTAAAATGATGGATTTCTTTCTGTTTTCCATTTGCGGATCATTGCGATGATCAGCGCTGGTGCTGCAGACCCGCAATCTGGTGCGGACTCGACTGGCCACAAGAATGTGTCTGACAGTCAGAGCGTTGAGCAGCAAAATCAATACCAATGGGAGCAAAGGGACCAAAATCTGTTCAAACCAATAAAATGCGGTCCACGAGGGTCGATAGCGAATGTTTGCTTTGGCTAAGCAGCCCCAGGGCATGTTTGGCATTAGATAGTAAGGTTGGAACGTAAACTATAAGGGAATATTTTCCAAGCAGAGCAACACAATTAAATTTGCGATAACCACAGACGCTGTTCCCTCAGTGCAGCATTTTTTTTCAGTTTCTGACAACAAACGGCCACAAAGCGATCAAAGGTGAAGGCCACAGTTAGCCACACAGCCGAGTCCACGGCGGCTGCAGAAATGACATGAATGAAGCTGCAGACAGGAGTGTAGAACAAATATGAAGTAAGAAAATAAATCTCACCAATCCGTTTCAGGATTACTTCAGAGACAATGACTGACAGATCCGCGGCTGCCATGGCCATTAGATAACGGGTGATACATTTGGACAGTCCGCACTTTCCTCGGAACAGGATCCAAATCGCCAGTAAATTAACTGTAAGAAATAGAACATGTAATTTAATTAGACACTGACCTGTCAATATAATACTGAGGCTTCTGCTAGTAAACACATCAGCGATAAAATAATAATAATAATCATAATCCTTGAATTAGTTTTAGCGCTTTTCACGTCAGGAGGACGTCCCAAAGCGCTTCACAGAACACACTGTAAAGTGAATTGGCGGTATATTTGAGGGCGAACGCGGCAGCCAATTGCGCACAGCAATGTCCCACAAACAGTCGTAGATTGAAAATGACAAATTTATTATTGTTTTTGGTTTTTGGAGGGATTATAATTAGGCTCTGTGTGGAGTTAGGAAACTTGCCCATGGTTTCGCCCTCTGCCTGGAATTGAACTCGGGTCTCTCGCTTGCAAAGCGATTGGGCTAACTACTGAGCTACAGGACTCCACAAGAATAAAATAATAAAGCGAAACTAAGCAGTGTTAGTGTGTTATAACTGGGAGATGATTATAACAGAATGAAGCCGTTAAAAAANGAGTACATCAGGCTTTTTCAGAGCCAAGTGTGTACTCCCTACATTACTGTGCAGAAAAGGAGACACCTTCACGGAGTGCGATAGGTTAATCAAGCGGGAAGATCCAATGGCAAGGAGAGGCATTTGAGCAGCAATACATATTTATGTATGTAGGGAGAACAACTTGGCTGACTATGGGCAGAGCTCCAGAGTGTTGGGTAAGTGGAGAAAGGAAACTTGCCCAACGTATATCCTTGCTGTGGTACGAACAAAATTCTGTCGGTTGCTCGGAGAGTGCTCTAACCCTGAGCAATAGCTATCTACTACTGATTTCAAGCAATGATTCAACTCACCAGGAATTCCAACTGCTGCAAGCACAGGATAATAAATGGCTTGTATATTCAAAAGTTCAGATCTTCGTGGCATCTTTCACAGCAGCGATATATTTTGCAAAGTTAGAGCATCCGCTTCTGCAATATTGAGTTAATGCTGTCACATATTTGTATCATTTAGGAAACTCCATAGAGATTGTGAGATGATTTTATCATCGCATAAGTAATAGATGGTGGAACAAACAAGTTCAGTCACGTCAGCAATGTTTCAGGTATCATTGTCCGAAATATGTATCATTGTGTAACTCAAAATACATTATGCAGCAAAACCTATTTAATAAGGAATGTTAGTTTCAATAAATTACATTAGCAAATGCCTTTATTTGTGCTCTCCACATTCTATTATTTTTGTGCAAGTGATTAATATTGCAGTGTATGTGAGGTTTCGCCGCTGGAAAATCACTGATTTGGACCTGAGCTGGGGTTCGGGATCGAGAAGGGTGAAGGGCAGGGACTGTAAGAGAGTGGATGAACTCCCGTTCTAAGAGGAGGGTTTTGAGATGCCCCTTGAAAAAGGCAAGAAGGGAGCGAGGCGATAATAATATAGGATGGAGTTCCGCAGGGTGGGGTCAGGAAGGCTGAAAGACCGACGGACAATGTTGGGCCGGTCGGGAGGGGGGACGTGGATCACGCCTGAGTTTGCTGAGCAGAGGGAGCGATCAGGTTGCTATGGGCTCAGGAGGTCAGAGCTAAGGATAGGAAAGGTCGTGGAGTTACTTAAGATCTATGCCCAATTCATTGACGTTTGTGTTTCCAATCTCCTGAGTTTAATGGAGAGACATCCTGCAGCCAATTCTAACGTCGAGGATCAGTGAGGTGTATCTGTGTTAAATGGAGGAGTCTGCCATAGGGAGAGCGGGGTTTTGGCCAATACTGACCCGCTGATTGTGGGTCAGTGAATTTGGTGTCTGGCACATATATTTGCCAAAACTCCACACAAGAATCGGTAGGTTATGCACTGTGTTTCTGTCGTTATTCGTAAATTTCGTGGATATTAACAACACTACCTTCTATTTACACAGCAACAATCACACATCGCAGTGATCGTGGCGGAGCTCAACTCCGATCTTGTGGGGAGTGGAAAGTGATATTAGGCACTGTTGAATAATAAGGTCTTCAGGCGCGACCTGAAAATAGGGAGTGTGGATAAGGGGTGTTTCAGAGATTTTGGGCATTAGTGTCTGCCTCGTGGGAAGCGCGTTGACCAATGTTGAAATAGGGGACATGCAGAAAGCCGGAGCCAGTTGAGAGAGACAGTGGTTTGCGGGTAGGGGTGGGGATACGGAGGCGGCGAGATCGGGAGGAGTCAACATATGATAGGGTTTCAAAACGAGTGCCGGGATTTTGAAATCAGTCCCTATTTGATGGCGGGCCAGTGGAGCTTGGCTTTATCTGTTGTGATGGGGTTGCGGAGTTCAGTAAATTTGAGTATGCAGTTGGCGTAGTTTGGGATCAGTTGGATCCCGTGCTTGGTGGCGTTGAGGAATTTGGCAAACTGCTGGCAGAACGTCACAGCTTAAATATCAATCCTCTATCACACCATAGATAGACCGGGTAGCACAGTTATATTAAAAACCCTTGAGGCATTCGAATCCGACTGAGCGTATCCTCCATTGTGATACTGTAGTATTTAAATTAGACCCGAATTACCGTGTGAGTCTTGATAGCTGTTAATCTCATTATGTCCGATCGCTATAAATCAAGTGAATATGATGTACTCACTTCATTAGATGAGAGCAAATATCGTCATGATTATTATGTTTTGCTATGTGATCATGTTGTGCTTAGCACTAGTGTGAGTTGTATGTTATAGAAGAATCATCTCTATAATTCAAAACTTAGTGTGTATTCCGTGCCCCCTATGGGATTTTTACTCCACCAATAGCGGTTTTATTTCTTTTGACAGAAGGATACTTACTCAAAATACTGTAGTACCTAATAAATAAGCAAACCGCGCCGGTTGGGAGATACTCACAGATGGCCGTCTCGATTTATATTTTCGTCATAAACTTCAGATCAACTCCAGTGAGACGGTGAGACTCAAGGAAGACGTGCAATTTTAGTCAGATCATTACAGGAAGTTAAACAGTGCAACGCGAAAATCTAGTGGCAGTAATGTGGAGTTTCAGGTTTTTGTTTTTAATTTGAACACAGCTGGTCAGTGAAAGAATAGTCATCTGATGCACAACAATCATCGAGAGAAACGAGGACTCGATGAATTGTTTATACTGCCTTTCCGCTCTCCAGCATTAGTTGGTGATCACCGGACCGAGAGAATGAGTAATAAATTTAGTGAAATTGGATTCAGTGGGCAACAGTTTATCGACATAAAGCTGAAAAGGGAATGAAAATGTATTTTTGAGGTACAACAAACTACTGAGGAACAGCTCCGATTTTTTATGCTATGTGAAGGAGTCTAATTACATGCAGATTATTGGCTGTTTTGTTGAAAAAGTAAGAAATTATTAAGTGGATTCCCGCGGAGCTGTAATACCGACGTCAGCCTCCGGACGGCGATGTCGTACGTTGAACACAGGGAGGAGTTACAGTGCAACACCACTACCTGCTGGGCATGTGCCAGTAACTGCAGGCCTTACAGCCATTCCTATCTGCCTGGACTTGAGGGCATTTTAAATTCCCGCCACTCAGTGCGTAATTATTGTCAGATTTGGGGAACGAGGAAACTGGAAATATGTGGCCGTTCAGGGGTTCAATTGGTAAGTCTTTGCTTCGTGAAGAGCGCTACAAAACTGCAATTTGTTGTTGTAAATATTTGTTGCCAAGACTCACCTTTTTTCCACACCCCATCCTCACGCACAACAGCCCCTCCCCATCCTCACCTGCACCCAGCTACATCCCACCTTCACTCACACCGAGCTCCACCCCATCCTCCCCCACACCCAGTCCCACCCCATCTTCACCCACACCCAGTCCCACCACATCCTCTCCCACACCCACCTCCACCCCATCTTTACTCATATCCAGCACCATCCCATCTTCACTCACACCCAGCTCCACCTCATGTGCACTCACACCCAGCTCCACCCAATCTTTACTCACAACCAGCTCCACCCCATCTTTACTCACACCCAGCTCCACCCCATTTTCACTGACACCCAGCTACACCCCATCTTCACTGATACCCAGCTCCACCCCATCTTCACTGGCACCCATCTCCACCCCATTTTCACTCACACCCAGCTCCACCCCATCTTTACTCACACCCAGCTCCACCCCATCTTTACTCACATCCATCTCCACCCCATCTTAACTCACATCCTGCACGACCCCATCTTCACTCATTCCCAGCTCAACCCGTTCTTCACTAGCACACATCTCCACCCCATCTTAACTCACACCCAGCTCCACCCCATCTTCACCCACACCCAGCTCAACCCCTTCTTCACTCACACCCATCTCCACCCCATCTTCACTCACACCCAGCTCCACCCCATCTTAGCTCACACGCAGTACGACCGCATCTTCACTCCCACCCAGATCAACTTCTTCTTCACTCACACCCATCTCCACCCCATCTTCACTCACACCCAGCTCCACCCCATCTCCACGCACACACAGCACCACCCCATCTTCACTAACACCCAGCTCCTGCCCATCTTCACTCGCACAAGCCACCCCCAATCCTCACCCACACCAAGCCTCACACCATTCTCGCCCACATCCAGCCCCTTCCCTTCTCATCCACACATAGCCCTTACCCTGTCAACACATCCAGGTACTCCTCATCCTCACTCACACCCAACCAATCTCCCTTATCAGCCACACCCAGCCCCTCTCCCACCTCAACCACACACACCTCCTCCCCGTCATAGTGACCAGCACTAATACCATAATGACCAGCTCATCAATAAAACCATGGTGACAACGCATTCTCACACTGATAGCTGTTTCTGTCTGGTTTACGTATTCATGAACTTGCGCTGAAGTAAGAATTCATACACATTTCTTATTAAGCAGTAAAATTTAATAAAAGATTGCCAAGCTGACGCATAATGTAACCGATACATTCCATCAAATCAAATTAACGCTGAATATGGGATATTATATTTAATTGCAGTGAGTTGATCGGATCAATACAGTTGCGTTAATATAAGAAACGCTCACGTTACGGTTCCCATCAGCTGATTATGATTAAACAACACAGACGGTACATCAACAAGTAACAGAGCTGCCGATGTGCACACACTGTCTGTACTTTCACACATTTCTCTCTTCTCCCTCACTCTGTGTCCTCTCATACTCTTTTCCCTTATTTCTCCCTATTTATGTTCCTGTCTCTCAATACCTCGCCTCCCACGTGCATCGCCCCAACCCCCCACCCGCACACACTCTCTGTGCCATCTCTCACTCTCTCTGCTCTCTTCCTACTTGTTTGTTTCCCCTACTCTATCCCTCTCTCTGCCTGTCTCCATCATAATCGCTCTCTCAATCATTCGCTCACCTTCAGCCTCTGAATCTCTCTCTCCTACCCCAGTCTCCTTCCTTCCGTGTCACCCCTGTTTCTCTCTCTCTGTGACACTCTCTCTCACTCAATTACTCTCTCCTTCTCTCATACTTCAAACGCCCTCTTAGTTCTGAATCGCACATTAACCTTCTCCTCGCAAAAGCATTCTTTTCCAGTTGCTCTCAGTTGATCTCTCTCACTCCCACTCTTACCCTCCCGCACTCTTTCTGGCCCCTCTCACACTCTCTCGGCATCACTTTATCTCTGCTCGCCCCCTTTCTCCCGATCCCCCCTTACATTCTCTCTCCATCAATCACTCTTTCTCAAACACGCTCACTGTTGTGCCATCCAGTAGAATAAGCACTAATATTTCTGATACAAACTTTCACTCACACCCCTCGTCCTTTGTCTCTCCATCTCTCTCACAACCTGCCTTCCTCTCTTTTACTCTCTCTCCCTCTACCACACAGACTCTCACTCTCGTTATCTTTCTTTTAGTCTCTGATTCTCGCGGTGTCCCTCACTGAGTCCTTTTCTCTCTCTCTCTGACACACACACACACACACACACTCTCTCTTTCACACAATCTTTCTCGCAGGCAGTCCCGATGTCTCACTCTATCTCCTTCTCTCACTCAGTTTCCCACTCAGTCTCATTCAATCACTCTCTCACACACATTATCACTCAGTTCCTCTCCGTTTCAATACATCTCAATCTCTCGCTCCGTCTCTCACCCTCAGTCTCATTATATCTTTCTCAGTCTCTCTCTCTAACTCATTCACACTCACTCACTCATTCTGTCTGAGTCTGTAACTCAATCTCCACCCATGTCAGGGAGACAAGTGCAGTGAGTGACCCGTTGTCGTCAAACTGAAGCTGGTATTGAATATAGTTGCTGATGAGGAGCTGGAGCGAGGAGATGGCCACCGGCCTCCGTGCTACACTCTGACTGTGGCGTAGATTGGACCATCATTCTCACTGTTTTCATGGCCATTCTCAATCCTGTTTCCCAACATCAGATTGGCGTAGATGATGTCAGCATTCTGCAAACAGTGCAACACTCAACATATCTGCAGAAGGTCATTGGGAGAAAACCCTCCCCAACCACCCACCCCTCCCTGGAGACACCGACTCATATCTCCAGTGTGTGAGTGCGTTTGTTTCCCCTTCCCCACACCAGGAGTACTACACATGTTAAATTGCCTGCAAGTGGAATAAAGTATATTGATAAATCCCCCCGTAGATAAACCGGAGCCAAGAATAGGGACAATAGTCTTGCTTTTAAGGGTCTCCTCTGAGGTGAACGACGCTGTTTGAACGTAAAAGTAAATGCAGATGCACACAGACATGGAGACACTCTCTCTCTCTCACACACACACACACACACATACAAACAATGACACACACACAGACACTGCCACAGACAAACTGAGAGAAAGACACAGACACGTAGACAGATACACAAGCACATGGTTTTGAAGCTTTTCACGTTGAGAGAACGGCTGAAAGTGATTAAGAACATGTATTACAATTTGCGGAGAGTTTATAACCATAAACAAAAGGAGCAGCCGAGTTGTGCACAGAAACGTCCCTCATATACCCAGTCACACTTCAAGACAGTAAAATCTGTGAAGCGCTTTGAGACGTCCTCATCATGTAAGATGATCTATACCGAATGCAAGGATTATTATTATTTTGCTGAAATCAGCGAAAAAATTTTGACGACCAGTGCAAGGCGAGATTCTCCCCTGTCTTTCTCAATAGCCAAATTCCCGACTTTGAGGATAAAACCATGAATTTATAACTCAAGCGAGAGTGCTGCCGGCTGAGACAGCGTGACCGAGAGACTGAGCTGGGTCGTGCCAGGCTGACACGGCTGAGCTGGGTTAGACACAGTGATGAGCTGGGCTGAGCCAGGTCTATCCTGGTCTGACACACGGCCAAAGCTGGTCTGCTGACACAGGGCGTGAGCTGGGCTGTACAGAAAATGAGCTGACACAGGGCTTAGCTGGGCTTACACAGGGTTGAGGTGGGCTGAAACAGAGCCTGAGGTAGGCTGACACCTGGTTCAGCTGAACCGGTACAGGGCCTGAGCAAGGCTGACACAGTGTTAAGCTGCCCTGACAATGGCCAGTGATGCATTCACGACTCACCATTGGAGGCACCGACCGGGGAACCTTTCTCACCACAGCATCTGAAACAAAAGGAAACTGTATTTAACACCAGCACAATTCATTAACCGCACTATAGTTGAACAGTATTATTAAGGATATCAAATGTTGCAGTAAATAATTATTGACGATAATGCTGATAGTAAATATTAGATCACAGTTAATATTTTGGTAACAATGGCATTTGAAAAAANCTAACTTATCACGACATCGTGAAGTCCCAAAGAGCTTCACAGGATTGACGGTGTAATGGAGTTACTGATACTATGTCAATTAAAACTGGAAGACATTCATGCCAGCAGCCTCACAAACACACGTAGGTGAACGGTTTTGTTCTCAGAATTGTTGGGCAGATGGAGATCGTTGGCCGATTGAGAGAGGTTCTGTTCTTGAATAGCTCAGTGGGATCTTTAATATCCTCCTAAAGAGGCCGAAGATTCCTCCGTTTATCTTAAAATCTGAAGGACGAAACTTGAAGTGGCTCAAATTGAGAGAAGCGATTGACAGTCTGAGACACAGAAAAAAACATACAGACACACAAACACGCAACAGTCACACAGACTGGCACGCAGAGAGACCAAGAGATAAGGAGAGTGGCAGACACACAGATAGACACACTCAAGAGACACAGACTGACTAAGGGAGAAGGTGAGTGGAGACAAACAGACACACAAAGCAAACGGTAACGGGAGAGTGAAAGAGAGAGAGTGAGAGAGAGAGACATAGAGAGAGAGAGAGAGCAAGGATATGTGTAAGTATTATTAAGGACTTAAAAGATTGCAATTAATAATCTTTAATGATCATGCAAGCACTGGTGTCAGCAGCTCCAAAATCAGATGTACACAGGGCGTGAACAATAGTTTTCTGGAGGATTGTTGGACAGAGAGAGATTGTTGGCCATGAGGGACAGATTCTCTCTTTGAATTGGGCCGCGGGTTCTTTAATGTCCACCTAAGAGGGTAGAAGGGACGTCGGTATATCGTCTCTTCTGAAAGAAAAAATCTTGAAGTGGCTCAACTTGAGACAAGCGATTGACAGTCAGACACACAGACAATCATGCGGCAGACACACAGACAGAAACGCAGACAGACCAAGAGAGAAGGAGAGGGGCAGACATACAGATTGACGCACATTAAGACACCCACAGAGATGAAGGAAGAAAAATCGACTTGACAAGGGGAGAGACAGATCCAGATAAAGAGGGCAAGGAATCAATAGCCTCTGGTTTGGGGGAGGCTCATGAGCAGGATTGGTTTGGGTGGGGCTCGGGCTATCGGCTGACCTGACGAGTTTGTGATCAGCTCTTTTCACTCAGGACTCAAACCTAGGAAACTTCTCACTCACAGGTGACGTTGCTCGGTTCAGGGCCGCCTCCCGTGGGTACGTTCCTGCGAAAAAAAACAGAGAGTTGAGAACGACGTACTCTCTGCTCTTTCACTGAGGAGGATTGCGGTGCCCAGTCCTAGGCTTGTAACAGGGCTAACGACCAGAAACTGATCTGTGGTGAAGCGAGGAGGTGCGGGACGATTTGGGTTAGCAGCCAGTTGTCTGAGGCTTGTATAGAAACCCATCAACATGGTGACGAGTATGCATACCATACGATGAATTCCAGTCATGCCTCCAATAGAAGGCAATTCCTGTTTTTCTAATTAATATGCATTATATCTGCCAACCTAAGCCCCATGTAGTTTAGACGCAATCTGGCAAGAATCAGGATTTAGCGACCTCAAATTATGAATTGGGATCCCACCAGCTAAACCCACACGGCTTGCTGTAGGAAGCTCCGTCTTGCAATTTTCCTCTGCTTTTCGAGTTAGGAAATCTCTACCCATTAAGGATTTGTCCTGCAGTGTAGCAGGAGCTGCGTAGGAGGATTCCTTACCCCCAATATCTTTTCTGCCCTCCAAGTGTTGCCAATGAGTGTGGGAGTGTACACATGTACAGACAGTTTGGAGAGAGAGCAAGGAATGGGATTAAATTGGAGATTTCCAGTGGGGTGCAAGCACCACAACTGACACGATGGAGTGAAAGCAGGAATGGGAGTAGTATAGTGAGCACCAGTGGGGATGGAAGCACCAGTGCAAGCAGGATGGGGAAATAGAATGACATAGCGGAGAAATGTTCTCACCTTTCCCCACTTGAACTGTGCTGTTTACCTGTAATTGCAAAGGGTAACGCATGTCAAATATTGATCAGTACGGGTTGTGTATTTTTGTGGTAATATGAACAATAATCCTCCCTTTCATAGATTATTACCGTTTCAGTACAAAGGGCAGTCCCTACCCAAACACTTTCCCATCACTACCACCATCCATGGATGTGCCTTCAGCCACTTCGCCACGTTATTTGTAAATACATCCCAGTTTCCATCTGATTTAGCTCTGCTCCCACCCTCACACCACAAGACCCATCACTTCAACCGTGTCTTGTATTATTATTTCTATTCTGTGTAATAAACACTGCACTCAAATTGTAGTGACTCTGCTTTTTTAATGAAATGCGGCAGCCCATTGCACACAAGTGGGTAAAAAAGGCGGACATGGAGTGAGTGATCCATTTTATTTCGGGGATTTTTGGCCAGGATTGTCCCTTCTCCCTTCTCTTTTCGAATGCTGCTGCAGGAACTGTAATGTCCACATGATCAGGAAAACAGGACCTCGTTTTAACTTTCTCACTGTGGGAGGCTGAAAAACTTAACAGGGAACAAAGACTTGGAAACAAGAGTAGGGGACTGTACTGAATATTGTTAGTAATTATCTCAATCCAAAAGGATCATTGTCTACAGCCTTTAAACATCGATATTATCAAATACTCAAAGTTAAGGATAAAACTCATTGCCTATTTGCTAACATAAACAACGACATGTCTTTCTAACTAAGATCCATGATGCTGTCTAATCTGTCCCAACAATAAATGACTTGATAAAGACTGAATGACTGTTTGGGAGCTTTGTTGTCAGGTCCCCATCTGCACTCATTGACACGCAGAATATCAATACACAGTCGTTGTATACTTTCCTGTCTCCTTATTTTCGCCCACAAATATACAGTAAATTCACTTGACAGCATGTTCTGTGAAGCGCTTTGCGACTTCGAGAAGACAGGAAAAGCGATATATCAAATGCAAGGTTTATTAACATTATTATTTATTCCCAATAACTTTAAGCCATATTTACTGATATTATTGGCCACTTACCTTTTTTATATTCACTGATTCCCAGTAGTAACACAATTATCATTAACGCAGCGACAATCCCCGCAGCCAATCCTGTAATGTGCTTCCAGGTCCAATTTGCTAGAGAGGGAAATGACCAGAGTAATTTGTCGACTTTGAAGTGCTAATATTGGGGGTAAACCAATCACTTTAAATGCATCACTTAGGTCTCATCTCCTCCTGATTTGAATGCGCAAAAGAAGGAAATGTTTTCTGTTTTGCAATGAAAATTGCCGAATTTCCCCTCGTCTGTCTTCAAGAGAAAACATCTCGACGCTTGATCCTGGGGAGGTTGCGCTAAGCAGGGCCTCTTCTGGGGCTGCGCAGGTGAATAGCCAAGCTGCGGAAGATCGGAATCGACGACACACTTGATGATGGTCCCCAGTCTGCTCCATTAGCCAGGCATGTCCCCAGTATTCAAGGGAACTGCTGATAAAAAAACAGGCCAGCCTGGCTCATCGCCAAGAGGTTGAGGAGCAGATCGGCCACTTGGAGCCGGATTATTTCCACTTTGGCTTTAAAAACACAAGTGTTAGTGAGCATCTTGGTGGTTTGTTGCCTGGCAAGAAGGGATAGTCTATACTATTGGGTCAATGTGTGAGGTAGTTGGGTAAATAACAGCTGTTATGCAAGAACAAGATCTGGGGTCCGCCCAACCATGTCCCGCGGCAAAACACACCGCGAAGTGACGGATATCAGGTCAGCAGCGGCACTTTCCTCTGGTGAGAGTAGAGAGAGTTTAAACCCCAGATATGCTGTGCAGGGATGGCTCTGGAGTTTGGGTTTGGAAAATGTTTTATCGCGGGGATGGTTGCAGCCTGGTTCAAGCAATCCAACTTAGAGCAGGAAATAACGTGGAAATATGATCGATGATATTAAGAGTGACAAGAACAGAAGCTACTGTAAAAGGTCAGAAGACAAGTAGATTTTTGTGTGAGATTATACCCAAATCTTACCGCGCACAGTGATTCCCATACGCTCGCTCGCTATTGATGTAAACACTCGTCCGTCTATTTGTGTAGTATATTTACACGTGTAGTTTGCTGCACTGATCTCCGATAGGATGAATGTTACCGTGTTGTTATTCTCTGGAGCTGGTTGTGATATGATAAACGCATCATCTCTGTACAGAGAGAAATTGCTGCCAGGATAATTCCCAGAACATAAGATCTCAGCTCTTTCCCCTCTCACAAACACCCGGGAATTTGGCTTAAGCGAAATTTTGGCTTTCTGGAGCGGATCTGGAATTAAAACACAGTAAAGATCATCTCACAATCATTCGCTCTGTGAATAGACACGTTTCAGGTTATAGCATAAATGACCATTTGCTTCTTCCCCAGCCTGGTGAAGGTGTCTGGACGAGGTGAAGGTTTTGAGGGGCAGTTTCAGGGCAAACTCCAGTCGTCGTTTCTTTAGACAGAGGAAGGGGGGACAACGGCTGAGAGCGGAGTGGCCACGGAGGGCAGTGAGGCCGGGCAACTAACTAACAGCACCAGCATGAGACGGGAGAACGGGAATTTAATCTGACCAGCTCATGTGATTTTCAGAAGTGTTTTAAACAACAGCGTAGGATGTCAACCAGCGGATCAAACTTAGTTCTGGAGCATCGACTTCAGACAGAGGGAAATGGGATTGTGGAACTCGCTAACTGAAGCTAAGATTAAATCAGATAATCTAGATACATTCCAGATCTAATCACACCTTCATTTGAGTGAGAGGGACATATAGGATTTTGAGGCAGTGGGAGTGTGCGAGGCAATGAGCGACAGGGGAATAGGAAGTTTTGGAGGGTGTCAGGAATTTGGAGGCAGAAACAGACGTTGTGGGAGTAATAGAGTTTGTGAAAGGCAATGGGGTTGTGGGAGGTTATCAAGGTTTGTGAGGGAGGGTGGAAAATTGGTTGAGGGTGGCAGTGAATGTGAGGAAGGATGCGTGCTGTTGGAAGTGAGGGAATCAGTTTGATGGAGGAAGGGAGCAATGCAGATAATCTCGTATAAAAAAGCTAGTAATATAAGATACTTATTTGGGGAGGACAATTTTCCAGGGTTGTAGCGAGAGAGTTGGGGAGTGGGAATTAATCGGCTAGCTACTTCAGAAGAGCTGGCAAAGGAAAGATTGACAAATTTGCCTCCTTCTGTGCTGTATGATTCCATGATGAAATAAAATAAAGTGAGGATGGGGCGGAGGCGTGATATGATCGCAGTGACTGGACACTAGTGGGCAGTGAATACCCATTGATGAGAGATTTCAAGATCTCGCTCTTACCCCACAAAGAGATTCCCACTCGTTCGCTCTCTGGTGATGTGAGCTCGCGTGCGTCTATATGTTTAGCATATTTACACCAATAATTTCCTGCACTGATCTCCGATGGGGCGAATGTTGCCGTGTTGTTATTCTCAGGAGCGAACTGTGATGAGAGCAACTTCCCTTCTCTGTATAAAGAAAAATTGCTGCCTGGATAATTTCCGGAACATGAGATCTCAGCGCTTTCCCCTCTCACAAACACTCGGGAATCTGGCTTCAGCGAAATTTTGGCTTTCTGGAGCGGATCTGGAATTAAAACACAGTAAAGATCATCTCACAAATATTCGCTCTGTGGATAGACACGGTTCAGATTGCAGCATACATGACCATATACTTCTTCCCAAGCCTGATGAAGGTGTCTGGACGAGGTAAAGGTTCTGAGGGGCAGTTTCAGGGCAAACTCAAGCAATCATTTCTTTAGACAGAGGAAGGGGGCACAACGGCTGAGAGCGGAGTGCACACGGAGGGCAGTGAGGCCGGGCAACTATCTAACAGCTTCAGCATGAGACGGGAGAACGGGAATTTAATCTGGACAGCACGTGTGATTTTCAGCAGTGTTTTAAACAACAGCGTAGGGTGTCAACCAGCTTATCAAACTTAATTCTGGAGCATCGACTTCACACAGAGGGATGTGGGATTGTGGAATTCGCTAACTGAAGCTAAGATTAAATCAGATAGTCTGGATACATCCCAGACCTAATCACACCTTCATTTGAGTGAGAGGGACATATAGGATTTTGAGGCAGTGGGAGTGTGCGAGGCAATGAGCGACAGGGGAATAGGAAGTTTTGGAGTGTGTCAAGAATTTGGAGGCAGAAACAGACGTTGTGGGAGTAATAGAGTTTGTGAAAGGCAATGGTGTTGTAGGAGGTTATCAAGGTTTGTGAGGGAGGGTGGAAAATTGGTTGAGGGAGGCAGTGAATGTGAGGAAGGATGCGTGCTGTTGGAAGTGAGGGAATCAGTTTGATGGAGGAAGGGAGCAATGCAGATAATCTCGTGTAAAAAAGCTGGTAAAATAAGATAATTATTTGGGGAGGACAATTTTCTAGGGCTGTAGCGAGAGAGTTGGGGAGTGGCATTTAATCGGCTAGCCACGTAAGAACAGCTGGCATAGGCACGATTGGCAAATTTGCCTCCTTCTGTGCTGTATGATTCCATGATTAGATAAAGTAAAGTGAGGATGGGGCGGAGGCGTGATATGATCGCAGTGATTGGACACTAGGGGACAGTGAATGCCCCTTGATGAGAGAGTTCAAGATCTCGCTTTTACCCCACAAAGAGATTCCCACTCGATCGCTCTCTGGTGATGTGAGCTCGCGTGCGTCCAAATGTTTAGCATATTTACACCAATAATTTCCTGCACAGATCTCCGATGGGGCGAATGTTGCCGTGTTGTTATTCTCAGGAGCCGACTGTGATGCGATGAACTTCTCTTCTCTGTATAAAGAGAAATTACTGCCTGGATAATTTCCAGAACATGAGATCTCAGCGCTTTCCCCTCTCACAAACACCCGTGAATCTGGCTTCAGGGAAATGGTGGGTTTCTGGAGCGGTTCTGAAATTAAAGCGAATATAATCTCACAAACACTCGCTCCGTAACATGAAAACAGTTCAGTTCAGACGAAAACTGTGTATTTGCTTATTTCTCAGTGTGAGTTCGGGGACAGTTTGAGCTCCTGTTCGGCGTGAGCTCGAGGGTCAGAGTCAGTTGGGGGTCATTGGGTGTCACTGAGTGGAGACCTGTAGCTCAGTGGTTAGAGCACTCGCTTTGCAAGCGAGAGACCTGAGTTCAATTCCAGGCAGAGGGCGAAACCTTGGGCAAGTTTCCTTACTCCGTACAGAGCCTAATAATAATCCCTCCAGAACCAAAAAAAAATAATAAATTGGTCACTTTCAATCTACGAGTGTTTGTGGGACATTGCTGTGCGCAGTTGGCTGCCGCGTTCGCCCACAAATATACAGTTCATTCACTTTACAGTGTGTTCTGTGAAGCGCTTTGGGACGTCCTCCTGACGTGAAAAGCGCTATATCAAATGCAAGGATGATTATTATTATTATTATTGTGAACTCGATTCAGTATAAGCAGGGCGTCAGTGTGAATTCGAGCTCAATGTGAGCTGGGGGTCATTATAGTGTGAGCTCGGGCTGAGTTTGAGTTCAGGTCAATCTGAACTCATGGTCAGTTGTGAGCTCGGGGTCAGTGTGAGCTCGGGGTCAGTGTGAGCTCGGGGTCAGTGTGAGCTCGGGGTCAGTGTGAGCTCCGGGTCAGTGTGAGCTCGGGGTCAGTGTGAGCTCGGGGTGATTGTGAGCTCGGGGTCAGTGTGAGCTCGGGTCAGTGTGAGCTCGGGGTCAGTGTGAGCTCGGGGTCAGTGTGAGCTCGGGGTCAGTGTGAGCTCGGGGTCAGTGTGAGCTCGGGGTCAGTGTGAGCTCGGGGTCAGTGTGAGCTCGGGGTCAGTGTGAGCTCGGGATGATTGTGAGCTCGGGGTCAGTGTGAGCTCGGGGTCAGTGTGAGCTGGAGTTGCGTGTAGCCTTGACTGCCTGTTCAGGTAGTAGTAACAAATCTGATGACGATATTCAATAACGGAAGGGATTCTTTTCCTGGTGACTTTGCCAACAATCCCCAAATTAAAATTCCATTGGCCCTACTCCCCCCACCCCACCCCGACCCATATCAATGGAACGTTGTTGTAGTTGTGATCTACACCCGAACAGAATATGCCTCCGTCCAGTCCGTGTCCGCAGTCAGGCCGACCAAACAAGGTTCTGAATCCCCACTGCTCTTTCACGCTTCACCTTCTATTGCCATTACACTGACATCCTGTTCTTAACCCTCAGGCCCCTCCACGCACCCCCACCCCACCGTCTGCAACTCCTGGTTCTGCCCCCTGTGTACTGCCCCAGTGTTCCCCAATGCGCTCACCCGATGCTCAACGTATCTTTCTCAAACCGCTGTGATCAATCCCAATGTATTTCGCACCCCGGTGCTCTCAGCATACACCTGTTCCCAATCCCTGTGCTCAGCCCCACTGTACTCAGTTCCTTCTCTACTCATCGTCTGTAAACATTTCTCTTCAGATCCTCTCTCGCTTTCCACTCCGCCATGTTCTCCCACTTCCCTGTTCTTGGACACCAAGTGCTCAATCTTATTGTGTTCAGCCCCTTGTGCACACACCCACCGAAGCTCACCACACACGTGCTCAAACCCCGGCTACGCACACACGTCTTCTGCTGAACCCCTATTGCGCTCACCCTCCGTCTGCTCAAACTCTGTTTATCACCGCCTTGTGACCCTCCTGTGATTTCGACTGTGCTACTCCACTTTGTGCTTATCCTCCTGTGCTTCCCACCATTTGCTTGTCACCCATATGACCACTCCGTCATTAACTCTCCTTTGTTGCCCATTGCCTTGTGATTACCTCCCGTGTATGCAGCACCCGACTTGTGCTCATACCGCTATCTTCTCCGCCTGTGCTCACCTCCACTTGTACTTAATCCTCCACCTTATGCTCTTAAACTGCGCCCTCTTTCCACCGACTGTGCTCAACCCCAATATGACCTCACCCAGTCTTTAGAACCCAACGTACACACTCCCTCTTTGTTTCGCTTCACGTGGCTCTGCTCCCCGCCATTTCTGCTCGCCTTTGCGTGTTCTTAGCCTGGGATTGCCCTCCAAGTGCTGCCCCTCTGCTCACCCCTTCCTTTTGCTCTACATTGTGCTCAAGCCAACTCTTCTTATCTATACTGTGCTCCACTTCCCCTGTACACTTCCATCCTGTGCTCACACCCACCCATGTGCAGTAACCCTGTAGTCTACTCAATGTGTTTAACCCCTGTTCTTCCCGGTGTGCTCCGCACCACATACGCATTCCCCGATTATCACCTCCTGTGCTCCCCAAATTGTTTGAAGCAGCTACACTCTCGGCCTAAAATTCCCATGCTCTAAACCCAGCTGTGCCGATCGCTGTGATGCACACCGAATCGCCCCGTGCTCTCCTTGCACCTCTCCTCATCATTGTGTGCTCATCCCCACTGTACTCAACTCCATTTGCACTCCAAACCTTTATTCACCCAGCACTCTCCTCCCCACTTTTTGCTAACTCTTCCCGGGCTCAGATCCGGTGCTCACCCCTCTGTTTTTCAGCCCCGTGTGCTAAAACCCACACTGGATCACTCCACTAGCGTGCGCACCTTCCTCGTGCTTTTTCCACTGTATTCGCCACACCTATGCTCAACTCCGCTTTGTGCTCTCCCCTCCGGGCGCTCAAAACATCCACGCTCTGCCTTTATGTTCACCCCACTCGAGTTAAGAAAAAAAGATCCCCCACTGTGCTCACGCTGATTGCGTTCAGTTACTGAGATCACAATCATTTGCGCTGACACTGTTCTCTGACCTCCTTTGCTCACCACGCTTCATGTGCACAACAACTGTGCCCCACGTGTGCTCTTCAAGGAGCTTACCCCTGTGTACTCCACTTCCTGTGCTAAACAAGCCTGTTCTCAAAGCCCTCTGCTCATTCCCCCAACGCGCTCAACGAACCATGCTTATCCAACACATACTCACACCCAATGTACCCATAGCACTCTCCTCAGCACACATGTTTCTCGGCCCTCTGTGATCACACCAAGCCCCTTGTGCCTATTCCGCCTGAGCTCAACAAACCTTGTGCTCAAATCTCTGTGCTATCGCTCAATGTCTTCAAACCTGACCTGCAAAACCATAGGCTGATACTATGCGACCAATCCCTTTCTGCTCACAAAATGCGCTCCCTGCCATTTTTCACCCACTGTGCTCAGTCGCCCTGTGCTCACGGATCCTGTACTCATTTCCATTTCACGCATTCGTTTGTGCACACCCGCAATGCTCAGCCCCCTGTGCTCAACTCTCTCACACACCCATTGCTCACAACTCGCACACAACCCGAGCACGTGGTTATTCTCAGAGACACACTAATTTAACTGAGCAAATGACGCCGGCATCATTGGAATTGGATTCGGAAAATTTATCACAGGGCTATGAGCGCAACCTCTCCTCTCAGATTTCATAAAAACTAACATATTGTGGGACACAATCTTTAACAGTGTTCCTCGATCCGTAGTTTACCGAAAACATGAGAAAAGAAAAATGATCGAAGACTGAAATATTTACCTGTACAGATGACGCCGGCATCATAGGTGTGTGGCCAGGAATAGCCACCACCCCAGGGCTGTGACTGACAATCCCTCAGAGTAGACTCACTCCCTCTGCAACGAACATCCCACGTCACAACGGGATCTGAGCCTTCGCCAAAGTGAGCGTCTCCTGATGCTGACAGCGCGGCTCCACAGCCCAACTCCTTACACACCACAGCCGCGTCCGCCATATCCCAACCACTGTCACCAGAGCCGTAGCCATCCACTGTGCCCCATTGTCCATCGTGGTAAACCTCCACTCTCCCGGCACACGGGCTGCCGCCATTCACCAGCCTCAAAACATCTGCCAAAAGAAAAAAAACATCTGCCTCACAATCACTGTAAGACATCCCACAGAGTATTGACGGAATCCAGAATAATTCAGCACAAGGTGCATGTCACCTTGGGAGGGTTTCTCGACGGTAAACAATACAACAACAATATTAATCATTATAATTGTTTCAATGACTGTTAGCTACTTGCAGTCGAAAACCCGGGTATCAGCAGTAATATTAACAATTAATTCCACCGCTAGATATAACGGTTGCAGCTGCGTTTGGAAGAGAAGGATATAGTTTTTATATTATTATACTTAATATTATATTATTATACTTAATATAGATTATTATAATTTACATAAGATAGGAGATTCCCCCAAAACTATGGCAGTGGTTTACTGCTTTGCGACAGCATACATTAATGCGCACGTGTTACTGAAAGAATATTGTGTGATTTTTCTCTGTCGCTAACTCATTGCGGAATATTATCCACACATCATATTTTGGAGCTTCATTAAATATATTTATTTGTAGCTCATCAACGATCGGCATTGGCCACGACTCTGAAGCAAACAAGAACTTCACGAAGAGGTAAATATCGTTCTACAGCATTTGTTTATTGCGCTTTGGCAGATTCCCAGATGCAGATATTGTTGTTTTATGATTGCATTAATATATCGCTTTTTCTTGTTTGAATGTATGTGTATGTGTGTATGGGCGTGTGGGGGAGGCGCGGACGTATATAGTGCACAACCACACACAACACGAACGAACCCAGGCACAGACACGAGCACAACCCCAACTCCGGCCAAAGCACCTCGCCCCGAGGACACTTCCACCACCTACAGCGCCAGAGCACAGCCACACCCCAACGCACAGACCCCTTCGACAGTGCACAGTCGCTACAATACAAAACAGAAGACATCCCCTCGGGCACGGCAACCGTCCACAGGAAATAGCGAAGCCCCCAGGGTACACAAACCCCACACAGGGAAGCCCGACACCAGGTATAGCCAGATCCAGACAAAGACCGCTCTCCCTGATAAAAACCCCTCCCAGGTAACAGCAACTACTCTCACCTCCGATAGCTGCTTCTCAGGCACAGCGGCGCCATCCTGCGGCACAGCGCTCCCTTCCCCTCCCCTACAAACGAGGGCACAGCTTCCCCACTAGTAGCAGCGATCTTGAACTCCTGCAGAAACCCACACTGCCCCCGGTAGAGCCCTCACAAGACAAAACAAACCCAGGGCCCACCGACCTATCCCCACTGTACAGACCCTACCACAGTTCTTCCCCTAACCCTGGTCACAAGCCCCCACAATGGTACAGCTCCCACAGGAACAGCCACCTACCCAGGGTACAGAGATGCCTAATAGGACAGTCCCTCCACAGAGCACCCAACCCACACAGCGCGATGGAGACAGCCGAACTCCAAAGTTACAGCCCCTACCAGTCACAGACCATCCCCAGGGCACAATGCACCCCTGCGAAATGCCACACCGACACAGCCATCCTCCGGAAACAGCTGCTGCCCAGAGCACAGCTGCCAATCAAGGTACAGCCTCCCCAACGTGCACAGCATCCTCCAGGGCAAAAGCCCTCCGCGCCTTTTGCTCAAAACCCTTGTGTTCTTACTCATCCTATGTATCACGACACTTTGCTCACCCAAACTCTTTAGCACACATCAGCTCACACTTCTGTGCTCACACCCATACTCTCCCCATGCTCTTCTCGTTTGCACAAACCCCAGGTGCTACGCGTGTTTGCCTGCCACCCCAGTGCTCCCCATTTGCTTTACCCAAATTTTGCTCCTAAACCACTGTGACCTTCCCTCCTACTATCATCCCCTACTTGTGCTCAGCACCTGTTGTCAGACCCTGTGCTCATCTCCTGTGCTCCCTCCCTCTGCTTCCCCCCATCGTACCCTCCGTACTCACCCCCTTGTTCACTTCCCCGTATGTGCTCACACCATTTGCTCACCCCTTGTGCTCCACATCTTAGGTTTCCGAAGTGCTTACCGACCATGTGTTCAACCATTTGCTGTTCTCAAACCCCCGGTGCTTACGTCTACCTTGCTCATTACAACTCCCGTGCTCACCACCGGGCCAACGCTTATCCACCGAATGCTAATCGCTCCTCTATGTTCACTCCTACTGTGCTCACCCCATTGTATTCTACCCCCTTGTTGCCCCCATTTGTGCTGACCACCTCCCAACTGTTATCTCCCAACTCCGTGTGCTCAAGCCCCCTGTGATGACCCCAAATATGCTCAACTCCTCTGGAACACCTCCATATACTTCGTCCCTGCGCTCACCCACCATGTACTCTCGCCCTTATACTCTGCCCCTTGGGGTCGTCCCCTGTGCTGAGTCGAATGTGTTCACCACTGCACCCATCCCGTGCTCACCCCACCAAACGAATCTCTTGTAAAACGACCTGACGATGATCGACAGATTTATTTAACTAAGCAGATGACGCCGACAACATAAGTGTGCGACCCGCATTAATGTCCCCAGGGCCATGAGCGTGAACTCTCTCCTTCCCATCAACCCCTCCACCCCAGATTTAGTAATAATCCACTGACATATTGTGGGTTAAAAAACTTGTATCAGAATTTACCTAATCGTGGTTTAAAGAAAACATGAGAAAGAAAAATGATCAGACAATGAATTAATTACCTGAGCAGATGACGCCGGCATCAGAGGAGTGTGACTAGGCATAGTGACCCCAGGTCCCTGAGGGACAATATCTTAGGCCAGACTCACTCCATCTGCACCGAACATCGTACGTCCCAACGTGACCTGAACCCTTCCCAAAGTGAGCGCCTCCTGATGCTGACAGCGCGACTCCACAGTCCAACTCGTTACGCACCACAGCCGCGTCCAACATATCCCAACCACGGTCATCAAACCAGCCCCGTACAAAGCCATAACCACGCACTGTGCCCCACTTTCCTCCATATTGAAACTCCACTCTCCCGGCACAACGGCTGCCGCCATTCACCAGCCTCACACTCGGTGTAAAACATCATACGCAGATTTACGAGTCTGTTTCCTCTTTGACTTCCAGTCACTCAGGATAATACAATTTAATGTACATGTACAGAGAATCTGTCACATTGGGAGAATGTTTGGCGATAAAAAAAACAACAATAATAATCATTGCAATGGTTGCAGTGATTGCTGGCTATATACAGTCCATAATCCAGGTGTCACTATAAGAGTAATAGGTTTTTGCCGTATTAGCTTTACCTGTTGCAGCTACGTTTAAAATTAAAAGATAGTGATATAATACTTTATATTATTATGCTCTATATTATTAGACTGATATTGGATTATTTTACATCATATTGGACTGTTATACTTTATATTAAACTATTCTTGTTGATATTAGAATATTATACTCAAGATCAGATTATCATACTTTATATTTAGATTCACGGTCAGGGCACAATTTTACACAAGTTTCCTCTATCCACATGTTCTGTCTATCTTGCAGTCAGTAGGATCTCAGAAGTCAATTTGCGGTTTCTTTTCTGGGGATCATAATGCCTTAGAAAAAAGTAATTTGGTCCGTGAATCTTTGTAAGAAACCACTGTGAGCGAATGGCTGCCGTATTTCGCCCACAAACATATAGCCGTTTCATATTGCAGTACAATCTGTGAAGCATTTTGTGACCCGAAAGACGCTCTAACAAATCAATCGATGTTTATTATCATCATAGTTTATATTAGATTACTATATTTTGTATTGTATTATTACACGTTATATTATATAAAATGTATATAATATATTTTATTGTTCTAACTTTATATACGAAAGGAGATTTCACACAAAATACGGCCATGGTTGACTGCTTTGTTACAGAATATTTTAGTGCAGATCCCTCAGAGCAGACTCGCTTCCTATGTACTGAACACCATACTCCAGAACGAAGCATGGTCGATTTTGAAGTTCTTCAAAAGCTAACTGAACATGGAGAAGGAAGGGGAAAGGCACAGCGGTTTAGGAAAAGAGATAATATTCCCATAGCAAGATTTGGTTGTTAGATTGTGTCACTAACCTGCAGATTCCACAGACTTTCTCTCCAGAAGTATTACTGTACAAGGGAAAGAAAGATCAAAGCAGGAATTATTAATAAATAATTCACCCAAAAATCTGCCGTCACACAATCGTTCCTTGACTACAGGCAGCCACTCAAGTTCGCCGTCAAAAAGATCATGAGTGGGGAAGCGAAAACTAGCGCAAATACAATCGGAAAAAAGCGGAGAGGGATTGGGATTATTGTAGAGAGCTCCATTGGGGGAGTGAGCACCATCACAGGCACAACAGGACTGAACAAAGATAACTTTCACAGACTGACAAACACACCGTTGGGCTGAACATCATTTTCTGTGCAAGAAAAAACACAAATTACTGCAGATGCTGGATATCAGCCAACAAAAACAAAAGTCGCTGGGAACAGACAGCAGTTGAGGTAGCAGATCTAACGAAGTGTCGTGGACACGAAACGTTGACTATCCTTCCTTTCTCCTTAGATGTTTCCTGACATTCTGAGTGTTCCCAGCGACTTCTGATATTTATTTTCTGAGTAAGGGCCGTTTGTGTTTCTGTTTCTCTTTCGAGTCTTGGAGAAGAAGCGATTTGCTGACCACTTACTACCTGAGAAATTTGTGTCTAACAGACTGAGCAGATTGTGTCTCTATTTCTGTATGAAGTGTGCTTACTGCTGTTGTTTTTCCTGGTAGCTCCTGTCCTGTTACCCAACAATAACAACTTGCATTTTGACATCTTGCATTGGTACAGTATTAAATATACGTTAATGAGGGAAAGCATAGAAATGACTTTCTCTCCTCATTGTCTCCTTTCTCCCCTATTGCATTCGCCCCTCCCGCCTCTCCTACACCAACAAAAAATTAAGGAGCCTGGAGGATAAAGACAACTAAGGTGATCGAACGCACGGTCAAAGGGAAGAGTGTTCTTATTTATCTTGAAGGAAGCAAGGAAAGGGTGAGGTAGGCGGATTTCAGAATGTAGACCCAGTGGATGGTTAGAGAGTGACTAAATGCTCGCCCGTCTATGGTGGGACTGTGAGGTCGGAGGCATGAATGAGGCTGGAGTCCACTAAGCTGAGGGAGCGAGCAGATTGGTAAGGCGTTAGGAAGTCGCAGATGTAAGGCTGAGTGAGGACGTGGAGGGCTTCCAAGGTGAGTAACAGGATCCTGAACTGTATCCAAGAATGGGGATGATACGGTCACAGAGCCTAGTGGAGGAGCTGACACTAGCTGCAGATTTCTGGTTGATCTGCAGCCGATAGCGGGAGTATTTGGGCAGGCAGACACGCAGTGTGTATGCGTACAGAATCCTGGATCTTAGAAAAGCATGTTATAAAAGCATGTATGAGGGTTCCGGCAGCCTGCGGTGTGAGACAGTGGCGGAATTGGTTAATGTTGCGGAAATGGGGGAAGGCAGAGAGGATTATGGTACGGGTTTGGGATACATAGGATAGTTGAGGATCAAAAAAGACGCCTCTCACTCTTCTCTCATTTCCATCTCTCTGGCTGGCACGACTATCCGAATGGGTTATAATAATAAATAATAATGCTTGCATTTCAAATAGCGCTTCTCATGCCTTCTGTACATTCTGTGAAGCGCTTTGGGACGTCCTCCCGACGTGAAAAGCGCTATATCAAATGCAAGGATTATTATTATTATTATTATTGTGGACATGTCTAACGTGAATTCACCGTATATTTGTGGGAAAAGTGCGGCAGGCAATTGCACATAGCAGTGTCCTACAAATAGTCGGGGATTGAAAATGACCAATTTATTATTGTTTTGTTTAGGAGAAATTATTATTAGGCGTGTGGTGTAGAACTTGCCCAAGGAATAGAATAGAATAGAATTGCCCTGCCTGGAATAGAACCAAGGTTTCTCGCTTGCAATGCGATTGCTCTAACCACAGAGCTACAGAACCCCACTTTACGGTACATTCCCACAAATATTCGTGGATGGAAACGATACTCACCGAAAATAAGAAACAATGATTCCATTTCGAAAATGTGGAGGCGCTCGAGTCAAGTACAGAACCTGGCGGCTTGTGTTTGTGTCCGACGGGGAGGGATCTGTGCAGACTTAGATCACATGGAGTAATTCTCAGGAGAAGCTTTTGACAATGTCACTCTGCTCTGTGATCACCAAACATCCACTTCTCTGTAACACTTACATCTAACGCTGTTATGACACACACAAGGAGGAACATTCTGACACACCCACACCCCGATACAGACAGACACAAACACACAACACACACACATAAACACACATTCAGAGAGAACACAAACTGTGACTTACAGATGTATATTTAGCGACGCTTAGAGATGGAATCAGAGACTCAGACTCTCTTTCTCTCTCTCTCTCTCTCTCTCTGCAGAACGAACACGACATGTATTAGCCTTTACAGGAATTGTTGCAACAATTGCAAACAAACCGCCAGCGTGAAGCTGATTCTGAGAAACCGCAGAATGTTATTTTAGTGCGGTGAGCAAAGCTCCGATTGGGTGCTGTGAACTGAGCTGGACACCCAGCGCTGAGTATTTTGTGTAATGAAGAAGTAGTTTTTTTTCCTGTTGTCATATTGGACTCTTCTCCATTGCTGTGTGCGCAATTCTGCGTGTTTGTGTTCGTCTGCAAATACACAGTCACGACATATTACATTGATTCCCGTGTAAAACTATGGAAGGATTGCACGCAGCAATGAATCCTGGAGTCAAATGCAACAGTACATAGACAGAAGAAACCACACATTTACGCTCTAAGTTTAGCCTCTTTGACGGATCACCTCCTTCCTCTTTTCAGTTGCTCACATTTTATCTTTTCTTGCGATATCCTTCTTTCCTTCCCCGCAGTATTTCAGGGCATTCATTGCTGATTAATGCCCTGCGTAGATCAGCGTAGATTTATTCGATTATTACCGGGGATGAAAGGGATGAGTTACGAGGGTAGGCTGATCAATTTGGGCCTATATTCTCTACAATATAAAATAATTAGAGTGGATCTTATCGAATCCTATGAGATCATCAAAGGGCATGATAGAGCAGATAGTGTGAGATTTTTTCCCCTGGTTGTAGAAACTAAAACCAGGTGTCACATCTTTAAAATCAGAGGCCAACCCTTTCGTACTGAGTTGAGGAAGAATTTCTTCACTCAAATGGTCGGGAATGTATGGAACTCACTACCCCAAGCACACTCTCGCTCTATGTCTCTCAAACTCTCACTCACTCTCCCCATATTTTTCCCTCACACTATCAGTCTGTCTCACAAATTCTCTCTTTCTCTCTCTGTCTCTCTCTCTCTATATATATGTGTGTATATTTACATATATACACATGTACACACCAGATCAATTTAAGCCGAATACAAGTGTCAGTATTCGATATTTTGTAAATGGCAAAAGACGATGTGTAGCTGACCCACTGTCATGGTGTTAGTTTTGCAACTTTACGGGATATGAAGCACAAACGGCACAGCACTTCCCAACAAAACGATCTCAAACATTTAACTCAAAAAGGAAAAAACAACTAAACGGAACAACATAATTTCTTTAGCGGTGTTTTGTATCTGCATTTCTCTGGACAGTAACCTAATCTGGAATCTCAAATGTGCCCTCCTGGCTGGTCTCACGGCTCCACAATACACAATAATCGCTTAATTGAGAGTTTCCAGCCCTGCTGTATTGACGGCTTTTAAGAACATTATAATCAGATAAGGAAGCCATTCTTCACTCTTCATAACTTCATTTGACTGCTTAGAGTGCCAATATTTCTTTCTTTCAAGTTGCAAGTTTAATATAACATAACACAATTTACATTCGCATAACGCCTTTCACTTCGGGTGTTCAGCTATTTGTGCAAATTAATATGATTCATGTGAAATCTTATGGTCACACTCTGTCTCTCTCACACACACTGTGTATGTCATACTCTCTCACACTCTGAAAGACTGTGCAGCTCGCACTCACGGTGCCTCTATCTCCACCTGTGTCTCGCACACACTCAGTGTGCCTCCATCTGTTTCGTTCAAACTCACTGTCACATAAACACCGTGTCCCTCATTATTTCTTTCTCTCGCTCTCTCGCTCCCTCTCACTCGCAACCTCATTCATTCGCTGTAACTCTCACACTATCTCTCTTTGCGTCTTTCACACTGTCATTCTCTCTTACAAATTGTGTGTCTCACAATCTTTGTCTCTCTCACTTTCTCTCTCCCCCTCTCTCTCTCAGACTGTCTGTTTTAGGATCTTAGATGAGACGTTAAATTGAGGTACAGTTTGTGCTGTCTCGAAGACAAATTTTAAAGATACCGAGACGCCATTGGGAAAACAGAAGTATGTTTCTCCAGGTGCTAGATTCCAGACCAATTCAATTTAATCTGTAAGAAATTGTTAATATTGGACAGAGTGTAAATGGCAAAGGTTGATGTGTGGCTGATCCACTGTCATGGTGTTAGCTTAGCAGAACTGCCGGATATTAAGCACAATCCACACAAATCGCCCTGCAAGAAGTGCTCAAATATTTGTATGCCAAAGGAAAAGTGACTAAACAGAAATACGGAATTTCTTTTGCGGAATTTTATCTATATATATCTCTGGACTGCAAAACACACATCGAGTCTCCAATCTGCTTTTTAATAAAAGTATTAATCATCGCATTTTCATGAATACTTCATCGAGACGTTTCAGGGAAATAATTTATATTTCAGAAGATGTTGTTCAGAATGAAAGTGCATTTATGCCAGAAAATTAGAAGGTAGCACATCAAACGCACAATTTAAATCAGAAAAATTAGGAAAACGGGTCAACAACAGCACTGTTTTCTTTCTCACATTCATTGCTGACCAGGAACACTTTTATCCAACTCTGCCACATTACCTGCCCCAATCCAAAAATCACATTCACAGCAGCCGAAACACTCACTGCCGACTGGAGTATTCTGTTGACCTTGTTTCTGGTCTCGCCAGCTCCAAAAATACACATTAAATCGATTAACTGAGAGTTCCCCAGACCTGCTGTCTTGCCTGCTTTTAAAAACATTACAATCATATAAGGAAGCTGCTCTCCAGCCTGCAAAACATCGGATGACCACAGGTGGAGCTAATATTTCTACCTTTCAATGTACAAGTTTAATAAAATATAAAACAATTTACATTTGACTAGCGCTTTCACGTCGGAAGATTAGATTTTGTGCAGATTAATGTAATTGATGTGAAATTCGATGGTAGCATTGCTCAAACTCTCAGTCTCTCTCACACACAAACACTGTGACTCTCGCATTCTCTCGCACCCTGTGAAACACTGTGTCGCTCAAACTCTCAGTCTGTCTGTCTCCATATGTGTCTCTGACACTTTCAGTCTCCCTCTATATGTTTCTCTCAAAGTCTGTATTACACACACACACCTTGTCTGTCACACTCTCAGTCTCTCTCCACCTGTGTCTCTCAAATTCTCTGTCAAACACAAGGTGTCTCGCTGTCACTCTCACAATCTCCCTCTCCCTCTTTGTCTCTCACACTACCACTCTCAATCTCCCTTTATGAGTCACTCAGTGTAAGCCTCTCGCAAACTTAGTCACTATCGCTCTCACTCAAACTTACCGTCTGCTTATCACACGCTTTAAAATGAGAGATGCAACTGACCTTTATTTGTGTTGTGTTGAAGACATATGTTGAGAACCCGAGACGTTATCTAGAAGTGAGAAGCGAGTTTATCCAGTGTTTATATTCCAGAGCAACTCAATTTAAGTTGTATGAAAGGGTTAATATTGAAATGGCAAAACCTGATGCGTAGCTGAAACACTTCCATGATGTTAGTTTAGAAGCCAACATGGAGGAGTCCTGTAGCTCAGTGGTTAGAGCACTCGCTTTGCAAGTGAGAGACCTGAGTTCAATTCCAGGCAGAGGGCGAAACCTTGGGCAAGTTTCCTTACTCCACACAGAGCCTAATAATAATCCCTCAAAAAAAAACAATAATTAAATTGGTCATTTTCAATCTACGACTGTTTGTGGGACATTGCTGTGCGCAATTGGCTGCCGCGTTCACCCACACATATACAGTCAATTCACTTTGCAGTGTGTTCTGTGAAGCGCTTTGGGACGTCCTCCCGACGTGAAAGCGCTATATCAAATGCAAGGATTATTATTATTATTAATAAGTATTTATCCTGAACATGTTTCTTGGATTTAAAATTATACTTGTGTTATATTTTAAGGAGTATTAAATTGCTGTTTAAAATAATTATTTTCTATCCTTTCCCTTTAAGGTGACGATAACAATGATGAGGAGGAATCCAATATATGGAGCAATATCGATGATGAGGGTGATGAAGATTCACTTTACAGTGTGTTCTGTGAAGCGCTTTGGGACGTCCTCCCGACGTGAAAAGCGCTATATCAAATGCAAGGATTATTATTATTAATTTAAGCTTCTCTCGCACTCTGCCTCTCTCTCACACACTGGCAATGCTCTCGCTCTCCTTTTGTGTCTCTGAAACTCTCTCTTTCTCTGGATCTCTCACACTGTCTTTCTCTCTTACGCCCATTGTCTCTCACATTCTTAGTCTCTCTTTCTCTCTCTTTCTCGCTGTGGATCTAAGACGCAGTGATAAACTCACGTCTAGTTTGTGCCGTGTTCAGGATAGACCATAATGATCCTGTGATGCTATTTGGGAAAAAGAAGGGATTTTTTCCTGATATTGGAGTCCAGATAAGCTCAATATTGTACATAGTATTAAACGGCAATGGTTGATATGTAGCTGAACTCTGTCATGGTGTCACCTCAACAGCATTACCGGATATAAAACACAAACCACACAAACACCTCATGCGAAAAGGGCTCAAACATTCAACTGCAAAAGCGAGAAAAACAGCTCAACTCAATAGCACAACAAATGTAAAGGAATGCTGTCTCTATATTTCTCTTGACAGAAACCGGCTTTGAACTTCCAATTTGCTTTTTAACAATAATAGTAATCTTTGCTTTGGATGTTGCGCCTTACCATGTCTTCTGGAAGTCTCAAAGTGCTTCACATGTTATACTGTAAAGTTAAGTGATTGTGTGTTTTTATTGGCGCTATATCAAATGCAAGGATAATTATTATAATTTTAAAAACATATCGTATTGACACAGGAATTCACTGTGTGTTCAGAGTTTTCTGACACTGTAGTATTTAGCAGTTGATATAATAATTCGGTTCATATTTATTATGGTTGTATATAGTCCATTGTGTTGTGTGTAGTATAGAATACCAGGTTCCTCCACTGTAAAGCCCTGGGAAGACGCTCAATGGGGAGTCCGCTGTATAAACGCAAACGGTTTTAGTTGTTTATGGAAAATAGTAATCAAAATAATATAGCAATAAAAAAAGGAAGGAGAATATGAACATATACAGCGTCCTCGCTCCACACTGGGCACCGTATCAGTGCGTAATAGTGATGGACACTAACTCCGAGCCGGGGGAATAATGACAATATTGATCATAATATAAGTTGCTGTGTCTCACGTCAGCCACTGGTTACCAGTGAGAGAGTGGGCGTATCTCTCTTTCCTACCAATCACTGGTTACCAGTGACAGTGGCGTGTCTGTCTTTCCTGACAATCAACAGTTATCAGGGAGACCGTGGGCGTGTCTGTCTTCCTGTCAGTCAACAGTTACCATGGAGACAGTGGGCGGGTCTCTCTTTCCTGTCAATCAGCAGTTACCAGGGAGACAGTGGGCGTGTCAAACGCTGTCAAGGAGAGGGGTAGTGGTGACGTTACGTGGGTGAGAGCCAGAGAAAGAGAGACGTGCGTACGTTACGTGAGGTGCAGCACAGAGAGTCGACACGAGAGAGACTCACACACCGCGGGGAAGCTGTGCCGTTCTATATAGCGGACCAAATTCGGCAGCAGTGAAGTGCAGACAGTCAAAAATATACACGCACACGCAGGCGGGTAGACGTGCCGACGTCACCGCGTATGCAGTCTGCCTCTGTGCCTACGTCACGCAAATGGCGGCTTCAGCGATGCCGGTTTATAATAATAATAATAATCCTTGCATTTGATATAGCGCTTTTCACGTCGGGAGGACGTCCAAAAGCGCTTCACAGAATATACTGTAAAGTGAGTTGACTGTATATTTGTGGGCGAACGCGGCAGCCAATTGCGCACAGCAATGTCCCACAAACAGTCGTAGATTGAAAATGACCAATTTTTTTTTAATTATTTTTTTTTGTTTTTTGGATGGATTATTATTAGGCTCTGTGTGGAGTAAGGAAACTTGCCCAAGGTTTCGCCCTCTGCCTGGAATTGAACTCAGGTCTCTCGCTTGCAAAGCGAGTGCTCTAACCACTGAGCTACAGGACTCCACTATATAATAATAATATAAATATTAATAAATAAATAAAATAAATATAATTATAATAATTACAATAATCATTATTATGATTATTAATCATAATAATAATACTGGGCATTTTATATAGCGCCGCATCACGTCTTCGAGACGACTCAAAGCTGGATATAATGTAAGGCGAAGTCAGTGTATGTACAGCCGTAGCTTGGAAGCGATCGAATTACTAAGATATTTACAAACAATTGCAAGGTCTACTACACTCGGAAAAGTGATGCCAATAGACTTGCAAGCGAGATCCTACTGATAGATGGTAAACACGGGCTGGGGAAGAAGTGGGGAAACAGGAAGGCCTGAGAGTGCAGCAGACTGACAGCCGAGCTGACACTGTCAAAGACGGGCAGTTTTGGAAAGAGCCAATAGGCAGCGAGTTGGCGGGGAAAGAGTGGCGGTTGGAGAAAGAGGGTGAGGCAGGAAGTAGGGGATGTGATTGAAGGAGACGGGAAGATCAGAGGACGCAGTCTGCTTGCCAACTCAACTGACCAATCATAAGCTCTGGCTGTGGGGGGGGGGGGGGGGGGTGACTGAGTGGACCAATTGAAAGCGAGTGGGCGGGGAAAGTTTGTCGGTTGGAGATAGCGCGTGGCAGAAAGGAGAGAAGATGATTGACGTGGAGCTGGACCACTCAAAGCGCGACCTCTTATTAATGTACAAGCAAAACAATGGTAAGAAATTGAGCGTCGGTGTCGGGTGTTAGAATGGGCCAATGGGGAGTGAGTGGGCGGTGACATGGTCCCGGATTGAACAGGCAGCGGAAGGCGGGGAGGAGCAGAGATAATTGACGTAGACATGGACCTATCAGAGCGCGGTATGCGCTTCACAATCACACAGACCTATGGGAAGCGCTGGCTGAGGCGGCGGGTGTTCCGATTGAACCAATGGGGAGCAAGTGGGCGGGGACAGAGTAAGGCTTGAAGGAGGAAAAGCTCAAACATGGCCGAGGACCGTCCGGAGAGATAACGGCCCTGAGCTGCAAGATAACTGGGGCTGACAGAGGGTCAGGTCAGTGGGAGTGAATAAGAGAGTGAGAGAGAATATGTGATTGTGGGCATGAGAATGTGTGAGGGTATGTGTTTGTGAGTGTGAGAGTTTTTGTATTTGCGAGTGTGCGAATATTTGTGAGAGTCCGTGAGAGTGTGAGAGTGTGTGAATTTGTTTGTTTATGAGTGTGTGTACTGTCCCGCACCAGGCCTCGGGACCACGTGACTCCCACCCTCGCTCGCCTCCACTGGCTCCCCAGTCCCCAGAGGATCGATTTGAAGATCCTCATCCTCACCTACAAGGCCATTCACGTCCCTGCTCCCTCCTACCTCTCTGACCTACTATCCCCTACCTACCTGCCCGTACCCTCCGGTCCTCTGGCTCCGGTCTGCTCCACATCCCCCGCCCCAACTGCCCTACCATCGGTGGTCGGGCCTTCAGCCTCTCCGCCCCGAGGCTTCGGAACTCTATCCCCCAGTGCCTTCGCCGCTTCCTCCCTTTCCTACTTCAAGGCCGGTCTCAAGACCTTTGTCGTTGACCGAGCCTTCTGCTCCCCTCGATTGTATACGCACTCCTCGCTCCCTGCCTTCCCTCCCCTCACCTTGACCATTTCTCACTTGCTCGGGTCTTGACCCAACTGTACAGCGCCTTGGGACGTCCTCCTGAAGTGAAAGGCGCTCTATAAATTGAATCTTGTTGTTGTTGTTGTGAGCGTGAAAGTTTGTGAGTTTGCGTGTTTGTGAGTGTGAGAGACTATGAGAGTGAGTGCGAGAGTGTGTGTGATAGTTTGTATGAGAGTATGTGGGAGTGTGCGCTGCTGCAGGCTGTTGTGAGGTAGCCGCAATTGGCAGCCGTGTTTCACTGACAAAATTCACAATCACTACACTGTTGTTAATAGCCAACACCCCATCGTTATCACCCACCCCAATAATGACATACAACCGACCAATAGCCCACTTAACCCATTAATACCACAAACCCCATGCATAGCACATTAGTTAATACCTCTTACAACATTAATATCCCTCAGGCCACTAAAAGCCCACACCCCGCACTAATACACCACACCTAGTTAATATGCTTCCCAAACCTTTAATACCCCACAACCCATTAATAACCCACGCAGCCCTTTACTATGCAACACAACCCATTAATACACCACAATTCTTTAACATCACACCAACCATTAATACACCAAACCCCATTAATTACCCTCACCCTATTAATACCCAACCCCTCATTAATGCTCCGTATCCTATTAGTGCCCAATTACATGCAATTAATACCCCATGCAGCCCATTAATAACCCACCACTCCATGAGTAACACACACAAGCAACTAATACTCTGAAGAATATTAATAAGGTACATTATATTAATACCCATCATACCCCACTAATTGTTCACACCTATTTAATGCCACACTCGCCATTAATACGTAAAACAACATTAATACCTCTCACCCCATTAATACCCCACATCTCAGTAATACCCCATAAACCCATTGGTACACTACACACCCGATTGATACACTACAAACTTCAAAATAAAAAAGCTAATACCACACATTTCATTAATGCCACACATCTCACTGATACACGCACCGCATTAATACACCACACCCGATTATTACTCAGCAGTAATATCCCACACTCCCCATTATTATCCCAAACACACCATCATTACCACACACGCTATTGATACAAAATGCACATTAATAACACACAGCCCAATAATAACCCACGTTTCATTAACAACCCACAACCCATTAATACCACCATCAAAAACAAACTTACATTGAAGTAGCTTTTCATGTAGGGATGACATCTTAAGAAGCTGGATACGCCCCATCAACAACTCACACCCCATTCTTACCCAACATATCATTGATACGTCACACACCATTAATATCCCATACCCCATTAATAACCGACACCCCATTAGTACCCCACACACCCAATTAATCGCCACAGAACAATAATATCCCAAAGCTCTGTGACACCCGACACACCCCATTAATGCCCAATACACTTCATTAATGTTACGCACTGCTTTGGTAACACAAATCCGATTGATATAACACGGCAAATTAATGCCACACACTAAACTAATACCACATATTCCATTAATTCCTCACCGCCATCAACACTAATACCACACAGCATCACTAGCCCACAACCAATTAATATCCCATTAATACCACATAGAGCACATTAATACCACACACAACCCATTAAAACCCCACACACTCCTTTAATTCCCACACCCCATTAATATCTGTCCACCACATTAGTACCCCATACCCATTAATAGCACGCACCACATTGCTATCCCACGCACCATTAATGCCGCAACACATAATTAAAACGCCACACAACATTAATACTTAATACACCCCATTAACAACCCACACGCCCATTAATACCGAACATTACATTAATGCCCCACAACGCAATAATATCCCCCAGTAATACCACAACACATTCATACCAAACAACATATTAATACCCCATATAATATTGATACCTCACAACCCATTATTACCACAGACCCCGTTAATAACCCACACCCCATTATTACCCCCCACACACACCCGATTAATACCCCACAAACCATTAGCACATACTACTCTTCACTAGTGGCCCCACGTACACACCAATAATATCACGCACAACGAATTAATACCACAGACACCCATTAACATCGCAAATATTTTTAAAAACTACCACGCCCCAATAATACCAAACACACTCTTATTGTCAAACAGCACAACAATACCCCATGCACTGTTGATACCACACACCACACTAATACCCCACGCATCCCATTAATATCTCACAGACCACACTAAATCCGCACATAACCCATTAAAACCCCAAACGCCCCATTAATATCAGGCATCCCATTATTAGCACATACAACATTACTACCACACAGATCTTAATACAATACAACCCATTGATATCATACGCACCAATATTTCGTCACACACTCCAGTAATATCCATAAAATAATATCCCGTAAAACCCATTAATGCCAAACACAACACATTACTTCTCCACAAACCATTAATATCCCACACCCCATAAATAACTCCACACCATTAATACAGCACACGCCATTGATAACCAACACTACATTAGTACACCACAAACCATTAATAAACTACAGCCAAATAGTACCCCACACCCATTAATACCACACATTACATTGCTGCACCAAACCGCACTAATACTCCTCTAATCAATACCTCATAAACCCCATTAATATAACACGCGTCAAAATTATTCCCCACATACTTTTGGATTTTAGATTTTGCTTTGGCGTGGCTAAAAGTTGTGGTGCAGAAGCATATGTGCTGTGAGTGGCAGATGCTGTAGCTCTAAATAATTAACAAATACATTCTAAATAAATTAAGTTGTAAACTGGATTGTATGGTAGGATCGTAATAAAGATACTTGTCCTTAGCGTCATTTCCTAGGTAGGAAGTAATGTCAAGGCAGGCATCGTACCCATTTTCCTTCTTACAATACGGTTCCTCGATGCGTCTTCATAGTTATGGATGTGCAACACATACGGTAGGGCGAAATCTTGTGCAAGTTTGCTAACTCTACATGCTAATAATAATCCCTCCAAAACCAAAAGAAGTTGGTCATATTCAGTCCACGACTCTTTGTGGGACACCACTGTGCGCTATCGGCAGCCGCATTTCGCACACAAAGATACAGTCAGTTCACTTTGCAGTCTATTCTGTGAAGCGATTTAAAACGTGTAGAAGACGTGAAAAGCGGTACATTAAATGCAAGGATTATTCTTATTATTAGTGATAATATCCTAAACGCTCCATTAATGACAAGCATTCCAATAATACCACATTAAAACCACACACCCCACTGATATCCCACAAATCCCACTAATAGCATACACACTCAAGTAATTCACTACAACCCACCAAAAACCCACACACCATTATTGCCCCACACCGCATTAATACCGCAGACACGGCTAATATCCCATACATCCCACTAATACACTACACAATCCATTAATATCCCACAACATATTAGTATCTCACACACCTCATTAATTCCCTGCAGCCCTTTATTAATCCGCACTCCATTAATACCCTATATCCCATTAATACTCCACACCTACTTAGATCACACACCGCACTTGTACTGCACAAACGATTAATACCACACATTACTACACCAAGCATACCATGAATACTCCACACACCACAGTAATAACCTACAAATCCTATTAATACAACACACCGCATGAGCACAAACAGCAGATAAATACGCCATAAGCTATTGGTATCACAGACCACATTAATACCTATGTACCCCGTTTGTATCCACAGGTCCAATTAGTACCACACATACTCCAATAAAATCAAAAAATCACATTACTACTACAAACACAACTAACAAACACGCACCCCATTGATACCATAAACTCCATTCATACCACACACCCCATTCATACAACAAACCGCGTTAGCATATCAGATAAATACACTGTTGCCTATTCATACCACACAGCAAATTAAAACCCATTGACTACATTAGTACCCACAGATCCCATTAATACCCCACATACAGCATTGAAACCAACCACAGCATTACTAGCACACACCCCATTATTAACACATGCAAAAATGACTACCAAATACACTATTGACACCATGCACCCCATTAGTATCCCACAAATACCACAAAAATATTAAACTAATACTAGTAAACACACCACATTAATACTTAACACAACGCATTAATACCCAACACACTATTAATACCACAAACCCCATAAATATGCGCACCACATTAATACCCCACAAACCATTAATAAACCACAAGAGAGAACCCACATCCCAATAATAATATACACCCCATTGATAAACCTCACCCCGTTAATAACCCACACCCCATTAATACCTCATACACCCGTTTAATACGCCCAAAATTCCATGATATCATGCACACCCCAGTAATATCCCAATCCTCCGAATAATAGGAAACATACAATTAATACCACAAATCACATTATTAACGAACATCACATTAATACCACACACCCCATTAATACCACACAATCGATTGATAACATTGATAACATACACACCCCATTAATACACCACACAACACTAATACCCCACACATCATTGTTGTCCCACAAACCATGAATATCCCACACCCGATTAATACCTCATATACCCCAGTAATACCCTACACAATCCATTAATAACGCACAGAAAACCAATATCCCACACACCCCATTAATACCCCTTACCCCTTCATTAACACACATCTCATTGATTAACACATTTTGTTACGATCACATATTCCATTAATGCCCATTAATACTGCACATCCGATTAATACCACATACCCACCAGTAATACTCTACACAACCCATGAATAACGAACAGCAAATTAATATCCCACACACCCCATTAATACAAATTACATATTTGTTATCACACACCACATTAATGCAACAAACGCTGTTAATATAACACATCCCATTCATGCCCATACAGCCCATTATTAAAACTTCATTAAACTCCATACCCCAATAATACCCCACACACCCCATTAATGCTTCACACCCGATTAATACCGCAAATAACCCAGTAACACTCCACACAACCTATTAATAACGCACAGCAAATTATTATCCCACACAGCCCATTATTACCACTTTACCCTTTATTACCACACAGACCACTATTAGAACAGATCTGGAAATATCACACATCCCATTAATACCCCACAGCCCATTAAACTCCATTAAACTCCCCACCCCACTCATGCCTCATACACCAGTGGTACCCTAGAACCCATTAATACTGCACACCCGATTAATGCCCCATGAACCCCATTAATAACCTACACAATCCATTCATATCACACAGCATATTTATATCCCACACACTCCTTTAAAACCACATAGCACTTTATTATCTCACACCACATTAATACAACACACTCTGTTAATATCCCACAGCCCGTTACTGAAACTCCATTGAACGCCATATCCCATTAATACCGCAATTCCCATTAATACACCCACAACCATTAATACCCACAACCCATTAATAACACACCCATTCAACACACCACTTCACGACCTAACCCTAATCACATTAATATCTCAAACTTCATTGATACCCTATACCACATTAATGTCCCACACCTCATTATTATCCCACAGCCCATCTTTAGAACTCTATTAAACTCCATACCGCTTTAATACGCTACCTCCCATTAATACCCACACCCCACCAATCATTCACGGTACAAGAAAACCGCATGAATGGTATTAACACACCACCCACCCCAGTACAAGCCCACAAACCCTATTGATAACTCAGATAACCGATTAGCACCACAAAGGCCATTAATACAGCATTGCACATTAATAACACAAACTCCATTAATACCCCACACGCCATTAGTACAGCACACCCACTAATGTAACAAACACCCCATTAATAGCACACACAACGTTAATACCACACAACTCATCATGCCAAACATCTCATTAATGCCAAACTCCTCATTGATACCTCACATCCCACTGATAAACCACACCCCGTTATTATGCAAACAAGCCCATCAATAGTGCGCAAACACCATTGATATTACACGAACTCCAAAACACCTCATTAGTAAACGACACACCCAGTTAATAATCTACACCACATTGATACCATACATACCCCATTACGACACATCACAACTCATTAATACACTACAAATATTTAATACAACACAGTCCATTAACAAACCGCAACCCATTTATACCCCTCACCCCACAAATATCAAACAACTCATTAATGCCCCACATACCATTCACATCCCATTACGTCCCATTGGTATTCCATTCAGCTGATTATTACCCGACTCACTCCATTAGTATCTTACACAATCAACTAATACGTCAAACCCCATTAATAACTCATACCCCATTAATACCCACACAACCCATTAATACACGACAGAGTCCATTAATACCCCGTACCACTTTATTACAACATACATTTAATACGTCGCATGCTCCTAATACCTCTCCCCGTATTAATGGCTCACACCGAATTCATGCCCCTTAGAACATTTAAACTCTAAACGCCCCATTAGTACAACACAGATACCATTAATACAACACAAATTCCGTTAAAACCGCATTGCTACCATACATTCCATTAACACCATACACCGCATTAAAACAACTCATCTCATTAATATCCCAACCAGCATTGTTACCATATACCCCATCAATACCACAAAAAAATGTTAGTACAAAAATACAGAATGACACCATACATCCCATTAACAACCCACAACACATTAATACCGCACGCACGACTCATACGCCACAACCATTTATACCACACATCCCTTCAAAAGACCCCTTCAAAACCTAAGCATTACTCCGTTCATACCCCAAAACCCATTGATAACACACAACCCATTGATGTCCGACAACCCTTTAAATGAACAGAACACATTAATATCCCACACACCAAATTCATTCCCACAACACATTAATATCCCAGAGCCCGTTAATACCACTCACAAGCAATGATACCCAATGCACTCCATTAATACCACACACAATCTTGATATCACACAATCCATTAATACACCCTATCATATTAAAAAACCCCAGCCCATTACAAGTCCACACCACATTTATACCCCACATCTGAGTAGTATCCAATATACCCCATTAATAGGCCATACACCGCATTAGTAACCCAAATGCTCAATTGACACTGCATTATTGCTACATACTCCATTAGTATCCCACACACCAAATTAATACCACACACCCCATTAATACCCCACAGATCGTTTATATACCGCTCTAAATTAATAGCCCATAGTCGTCATTAATATCAGAAAGCCAAATTAATATGGCACACGTCTCATTAATATCCACTCATTCCCCATTAATACCACAAACACCATTAATACGACGCACTCCTTTAATACCACAGAGCCCATTAACAACACAAGCCCCATTAATACCACACTCTTCATTAATACCAAACACCCCATTAATACTCCGCGCCCCATTCACAACCCACACCACATTAATAACCTGCACCTCATGCGTAGTACACTAATACCGTGTGTATACCGTAACTACCTGTGGGATTTTTACCGACTAAAAATACTAGCCTTTATTTACTGAACAATACTTAATGATAACACTGTCATTTTAAATTAAAAAGAAGTAAACTATACCGAGCGTCCCTGTGTCTCAATGATTGCCACATAATTCATTTTATCCCGAGTCATTGTGATCCGTTATTCAAGCCAGGAGCCCATAGGGTAAAGCGTTCTAAGATAAAATGGACCAAGTTAACATTGGGGGTCAGAGATTTCAACAAGCCTCACACACACAAACACACATACAGGGCCAAACTCTTCATTGTGGACAGATTACAACTGTCTGTCTGTCTGTCTGTCTCACGCACTCACTTACGCACCCACACACACACACACACACACAGCGCCACATTCAGCACTGGTGACACTTTACAGCCGCTCTCATATATTCACAAACAACACCAGCGTCACCATCAACAATTCGGGAATATTACGCCTTCACGCACACACACACACATATGCACATAAAGCGCTTCGCTTAGCACTGGGGGCACATTAGAATCTCTCTCACGCACAAGCACACAAGCACAAGGCCATTCTCAGCACTGGAGCACATGAAAGCCTCTTTCACACATATACACCGAAATACATACACTGGCGGCAGATAAGAGTCGCTTTCTGTCTCCCTCTCACACAAACACATTATACACACACATAGAGCTAGTCTCAGCACTAGGGGCATATTACAGATTGACACATACACAAACACACAGATACAGACATATGCAAACAGATCTATCCTCAGCACGTGTGGCACATTACAGCGTCTCTCACAAATAGACACAGTAGCCCATACACATCGCAACTTTCGCACTGGCGGCACATTTCATATACTCTCTCTCTCTCTCACACACACACACATTGGGGGCGCATTGCAGCATCTCTCATGCACAGACACAAAATCTGTGGTCACATTACAGCGTGTCACACACACAGCGCAATGCTCAGGACTGGCGATACACTGCAGTCTCTCCCACACACTCACACACAAAGAGCAACACCTGCAGCACTCAGTTCAAATTATATTCTCTTTCACACATACACACACAAAGGGATGATCCGTCCCCGGGGGGCAGATTCCAGCTTGTCAAACAGACAGCGCCACCATCAGCACTGTGGGCACATTACACACTCTGTGTCTCTCACACAGAAACAAACACACGACGCCACCTCAAAACTGAGGACACATAATACCCCTCTCTCTCGCTCTCTCACACACACTGCGGCAACCTCACCATTGTGGGCACATAACAGGCTCTTTCACCTACACAGAGACATACCTACCTACATACATATATGCATACACATTTCACATAATATAAGATAACATAACATGCAGGAGCAGGAGTAGGCCATTCGGCCCTTTGAGCCTGCCCCGCCATTCAATTGTGACTGATCTTCTAATCTCAGTCCATCTGATAAGCTAACCCTGCCTTATCCACATGTCCCTTTATCCCTTTTGCAATAAGACATCTATCTATCTCAGTCTTCAATTTGTTCAAGGACTGAGAGTCAACAGCCATTTGGGGTACTGAGTTCCATATGTTCACCATCGTTTGTGTGAACAATTTCTTCTTCAAATCAGTGCGAAAGAGCTGGCATCTGATTTTAAGGTTGTGACCTCTGGTTTTAGTTTCTCCAACCAGGGGTAACAATCTCCCACTATTTACTCTATCATGCCCTTTGATGATCTTATAGGTTTCTATAAGATCCCTTCCATTTCTTTTATTTTCCAGAGAATAGAGTTCCAAATTTGGCAGCCTATCCTCGTAATTCATCCCCTTCATCCCTGGCACTAACCACGTAAATCGACAACAACTATCACACACATACACAAACACACACACAGAGCAACCTCAGTACTGTGGGCACAATAGAGCTTCTCTCTTCCTCAGCAATAGGGGTACATTAGTGATTCTGACACACACAGCACCACTCTCAGCACCGCGGTCATATGACAGACTCATTCACACACACACAAATGCAAACACACTCACACACAGCGCTAACCTCAGCACTGGAGACACATTGCAGACTCTCTCACATGCACTTACACACTCACACACAACATTGCATCCAAACCAATCCCTGAGCGTCTGTTTGCAAAATAAAGTCGCTTTGTACGTCAGCGATATATAACGCTGCACACAGTTGATTTAAGGGCATTGAAGGCATCTGTTATCCACTTAGACTAGTTCAAATTATTTCTGATTGATGGATGATTTTATAGTCCACAATAAGTGCCTTTCTCAGATTGGTTAAACAAAGCGAAACGGTAATTTTAAACACTATTTCATTTGTGAAGCTGTGAAGTATGAATTGACAAAACAGTTCGTTGCAAACAGTTATTTTTTCATATGTTAGAAAGCTAATACATTATCAAAATTATACATTTCATCAAATCAAATGAATGCTTGTGACGGTGTCGTCAACAAATTACTGCTAAGGATGCGTTAGCAAAGTTCACTGCAATTGGTTGATCGGATCAATATAGTGGCTTTAATGTCGGAATCGCTTGGGGTACATTTCCCATCAGCTGATCCTGATTGTCATTCGACAGGTCAGTTAATCAATATAAGCGTTTTGTAAATTGAATTGAAATAGATAATCAACCCGGGGTGACCCCACCTTCCTGGATGCCAACAGCCGGATTCCCTATTTGAGACACGTCACATGAGGAATAGATCTGTGTTTCCATTCCAGAGACACAACAAATGCCGCAGATTTTTATCGACCTATAAAGGTACTTTATTTTCCAAACACTCTTTTAATATTTTCGACAACAACGATTTGCCTATATACAGTGCCCTTCGCGCGGGAAGCGTAAAGGTGCGGTTAATATTTGTGTAGCCTGACACAAAGCGAACAGATATATGAGGTGACTTCTGACGCTAGGCAAAGACTAAAGATGTGGTCTGAGGTTAGATTGCTGCCAACTGAGCTGAGGTGACATCTTAATAGATTAAAAAAGAACTAATCAATTATAAGCCTAAAAGTCAATACTAACAATAGACAAAAATTGGATTAAGAAACTTACCAAATAAATAATATGGCAGTTATAAATTAATTGAAAGGTTGAGGTAACTCCAAAAACCTCCTTTTACACATTAAGTTATATGCTGACTAATTTTGTGGAAATATTCGTACAATCTCAATTTATAACAGCGATCGACATCACTCCTCTTTGCAAACGGCAATGGATGTCAATCTAGAACAACCGAAATAGCTACCAACGTGAGAAAGAACATTGCAGTACAGGTTGAATAGCGGTCAGAGTTTCTGCGGTGGATTACTATCTTGCATATTATCTTGTGGTAGATTGCTACGTGCAGCTGAGCACATTTGTTTTGAAGCAGCTCTTAAAATAAATCTTTTGACTATTCTCAATTTTGAAGCAGAGAGTGAAGGAACACATACTCTATGAAACAAAATACACAATAGGAAAATAATGTGCAAGGTCTGATTTACACTTTCCAAAAAGAGAGTATATGTTTCTGTAATGCACGTCTTCCTTTTTTACTGCTAATTCTAACTCGATAAAAATGTCGAAATGCTTTTAAAAATATTAAAAACGAGGTTAGACAACAAAGCACATTTATAGGATTTATATAAATGTGTATCACAAAGGAAATTGCCCAGCCCTTTGTCCTCGCTAAATAAAAGCAAGCATGGCTTATTTCCTAAATTTACAGACAACATGTAACTGCATTTTCAACAATTCTCTGAAGATTATTGCATGGCTGATAGTCAATGAAGTATGTACCTTTCCGTCTGTTTTACTAAATAACAGCATTTGTTTTCAAAGCTATGAATCTTCAGAAATGTTGAAATGTCATGAAAACGTTTCTGCATTTCGGAAAAAATTCCAGATTCTTTCAAACGAGAAAACAATTTCGCCACAATCCACCAGGATTTTGAGCTTTATGATCAATGGTGAATTACAAGCATTTGTGTTGCGATATTTCATAACATAAGACAATAAATGGAGAAGACCGTCAGCAGCCCGTTTGTACGTCGGGTGGATTGCACATCCCATACACCCTCTGTATAATAGTCTCCTAAAACAGCTCTTTGCAATTTTGGAAGTTACCCTTAAACCTACAGGATTGGAATTCGCGATAAAAAATGCTATTTATGACAAGCAAAGCTCTCTTAGTCAACCCTGCTTACGTTAACTTTTAAGAGAGAAGCAGACATTTTTTGGGTGAGTACAAGTTTGCAGAGCAATCGTAAAACAGCGGGGGATTGGGATTGAATTGTCGGCTCTTTTCCAAGAGCTGGCAAATAAAAAATTGTGCTGAATGAACTCATTTTATATTGTGTATTTCTATGATTCTGTGAATTAAATCTCTCTCGGATTAACTCGATCAGTTCTGTTCAAATCCATCTCTATTTGACTATTTTAGTTTCAGGAAGTAAATATTCATTGAATCGCCTCTATATGTGGATGTCCTTAGCAGTAAGTAAAATACAACAACCTACAAAACACCGTGTTCCAGGATAAGGTTTTATTTGGCATCAAAAGGCAAACTATGCAATTTACCACATGCATGCAGGTCTACAGCAATTGCTGCAAATAAATACGCTTGATTTCTCACGTTGCCGGTTATTTCTGTGGCGCTGAATCAACCCACGTTTCCGTTTGCAAAACAGGACAAAGTCTGCGCTCTTGAAACTCTATTTGGTGCCTCGGTTTTCAGAGGAATCAATCAGCTTAAAAATTATGGTCTACCAGTTGATCGCGTGAGTAGTTTCGCTAATAATTATTTTTGCATTTAATATAGACTTTAGCCGCCTCACCGCAGAATGCACTATATGCTTATACAATCGACATTTCCGGAGCGTTTTTGAAGTCGGTGGCAAGTCTCAAAATGCTCAGCAATTTTGGTTATGCACCTAAACATAGGCATGAGAATAGGGGAGTGGGGAAGGTAATGATGAACGAAATGACGATCAAATCAGTAATTATGGATATGCGCTCAAAAAATAAGTAACCCAAGTTGGGATCGGGGTAGGATATGACAAGTGATGCTGCACAAACTGCAAGTACTAGACAAGTTTTTGCCTAAGATTTTAGAAAGACGACATGTGTATTTGATTGGCATTGCAAAGGGAACTAAGTGGAGTTGCAGAGGCAACTTGTAATCCTACCAGCATGTTTGGCAAACAATTGTTGAAATTTAACATAAACATATCCATATTGCCGAATTCATTGCATCCGTGGGTCCTTAACGAACTAACGGAGAAATTTGCAGGAAACAAGGCACAAATCTTTCACAGATTACTGGACCCTGTAGAGTTGCCTGGTGATTGTAGAAGGGCCGTTTTGACTACGATTGCAAAACGTTAGCAAAACTTATTAAATAATAATAATCCTTGCATTTGATGCAGCGCTTTTCATGTCGGGAGGACGACCCAAAGCGCTTCACAGAACACACTGTAAAATGAATTGACTGTATTTTTGTGGGAGAACGCGGCAGCCAATAGCGCACAGCAATAATAATAATCCTTGCATTTGATATAGCGCTTTTAACGTCGGGAGGACAACGCAAAGCGCTTCACAGAACACACTGTAAAGTGCATTGACTGTATATTTGTTGGCGACCGCGGCAGCCAATTGCGCACAGCAATATCCCACAAACAGTCGTAGATTGAAAATGACGAACTTGTTATTGTTTTTTGTTTTGGAGGAATTATTATTAGGCGTTTGGAGTAAGGAAACTTGCCAAGGTTTCGCCCTTCCTGGAATTGAACTCAGATCTCTCGCTTGCAAACCGAGTGCTCTAACCACTGAGCTACAGGACTCCACATTGCTCGCAGAACAGAAGACAGTCTGCTCTTCTCCCATAAAACCGTATGTCTGGAATCCAGGCATATTATCTGAAGTGACTGCAAGAAGCAGCACTTTAAGAACCATTGAAATCACTGAGATTTCAGGGTAATTCTTGTTCTAAGTTGTGGAGAGAGACAACAGTTGCCCTCTCGATACTGACAGAGGAAGAAGATCGTGTCAGGGATAGACTTGTGGTGAAGCTTAACAGACTAATTCTCTTGAACTTATTGAGGAATATTTTACCATTGCATTTCACATGAATTACATACAGCTGAACTCCCGAAATTTGCGATACAAATGTATTCGCATTATATTGTGTTGCAGCTTGAAAAGCAAACATATTTCCACCCTCTGTTGTCACCCGAGGTTTTGCAGGCTGGAGACTGGCTTCCTTGTCTGATCGAAATGATATCACAAGCGCAAAACACAACATCTTTAATACTCAAAGCAACAGAACGGGCTGGACAAATACAGCACAATAACTGAAACATGTTGCTTTGTTCACCTTTATTTTTTAAGCATACATTTCATTCAACAATGTTAACACATACGATACCATAACCTTCAGCTGCGCTTGCAATCTATCATAAGAGTCCCAGTAATTAGCAAAACGGTTCAAATATCCCTCTTCGTTAGAGGTGTATACTTTAACAACGGAATGTCCTTCATCAGCTCAAAAAGACAAACTCACATTCCTTCACCTGCACTGTCGATTGTTATAATACAACAACAAAATCAACAAATCACATTTACACAGAAGGTATAACACGAAAGGAACACCCAAGGAGTTAGTGAGTCAGGGACGTGTACGCGAGTTGGGGGACTGAATGAGGAAGGGTGGACGTTAGAGGGATATCGCTAGAGTGTGACCAAAAACACGGCCGAAGAGAAGTGTCTTGAGAAATATCTTGAAGGAGGATAGGCAAGTGGCGACGCGAAAGGATTGTAGGATGTATTTCCAAAGGTTTGTGGGCAGGGTAGGCTGAAGGTCCGAGCGCCGATTTTGGGGCAGGCAAGGTGGGGGAAAGCTATTATTTCTCGCAAACATTCGCCTGCTCTCCAATCTCTATCTGTATCTGAACTGTACGCTTTTTCTGTTGGAAAACTTCACATAAGCTCGACAGACACCGCTGAGCTTACTGTATGTTGGTGGGCCGAATACAAGGAATGGCATAGAATTATCCAGAGAAAAGGGGCATACCATCCTATCTTGTCCAACCCCCCAAACCCACGCCCAACGTATCTTCCACCTTCATCCTTATTCCTGATTCCTACACAAACCTTGTTCCCTTATCAACATCAAGTTTCCCCTTCGATACACCGATGTTTTCATTTCATCCATAGATTGCGGCGAAACATTCCACAGTCTCACCACTTTCTGTGAGACATTACATCCTCCTAAGTTCCCTGATAGATCAAATAAACTATAGAATATTCTCCCTTACCTTTGATCTAGTAATGTCCATTTAAGGACTCCTTAACGCATTTCACAGGCTATAATGCAAATTGCCAATATGTTTATTACTGAGTCAACGTTTGGTTTCATGAGCAATTAACGTCCACCTCAGAAAATCTTTTCACAATGTTACCCACTTCTATTGGGCCCCTCTCAATCTGGAGACAAACCTCCAATCTTTCTTAATAACTTCATCCACTCATCCTGGTCACTTCTTTGCAAATCTAACCAGTAATCTCCACAACGCCATAGAAGATTAACCAATATTCCTGATCTGGCTTTCAAGTTTTCCAGCTGTTAACCAATTTCGTCTGCTGTTTCTCACTTGACCTTTTCCACAGAATACAACCAAAAATTAAATTTGTAAAGTGCCACTCATGTGAGGTGGAGTCGCAAGGCGCTGAACAGTCAGAGATTAATGCAGGAGTGCGTGATATATGTGCGATTGTTTGTATGTTGGTGGGGGGTGGTGGGGATGGAGGGCAGGGGGAGAGGTTGCTGTGGAGGGTGGGGGGGAATGGGGAGGCGGACGGGGAGGGTGTTGTTGTGTTGAAGGCAGAGAGTGTAGAAAGTTGGCAGATAGCACAGTCAATGATGATAATCTTGAGGCATGCCTTGAATGAGGCAAGAGAGTGTGCGGGGTGAAGAGAATTTGTGATGAAGTTACAGAGGATAATGACAAAGAGGCTAAAATCCGAACCGACGTTATTGTGCAGTGGGGAGAGAGCTGGGGAATAGGAATAATTTGGACGGCGCTTTCAAAGCAGCAACGCGGTGATGGGCTGAATGACATAATTCCGTCTGTGATAGTTGAGTCATTAATATCCAGAATCCCTCGCACCACCAGTACAACAACAACATGCATTTATATAGAGCCCATCACGCGTGTAGTATGACGGAGCGCAACAATATCATCGGTCTGGGCTTTTTCAACAACTTCTGTCCATCAGTTTATCAGTTTATCAAACGCTTCCTGGAAATCCAAATGCGCGACGTTTGACGGCATTCATTCACGATTTTATTTCCAAAATCTGAGCAAAGTTTTGGCTGATATCATTGTGTGTGTTTGGGTAACTATTGGAGATCTAACCAGCTAAGCACACATATCTTGCTATTGAGACCAATATGTCCAATGTGACACCAGGAAGAACTCACATCTCCTTTATACACATTACTCCGCGATGTCTCCAGCTCAGTTCACGGTTCCCAATCGGGGATTTAAAAACCGCATTAAAATAATTTTCTGAAATTTCTGAGCATCGGCTGCACACTGGCCGGTTGTGGGTAAGGCTGAAGCAAGTGTTGCAACAATTCCTGCAAAGGACATTACAAGTCTTGCACGTTCCGCTTGGTTTCTGCAAAGAGAGACAGAGAGCAAGAGAGAGAAAAAGAGAGAGAGAGAGAGATAGAAAGAGCGAGAGAGAATGAATCTCTGTTTCCCTGCTCTGATGTCATCCAATATCCATCTGTAAGTCACGGTGCGCGGTGACTGGGTTAGAAACTGTGTGTGTTTCGCTTTGTGTGCTCGTGTGTGTCACAGCTCATGCTGTTTGCCAGACTGTTTCGCAGGGTGTATGTGTCACAGCAGCTTTCTGTTTGTGTTACAGGGAAGTGCATGTTTGCTAATCATGGAGCACAGTGATCCTGGCAAAAGCTGCTCCTCAGATCCGCGTGACTTCAGTCTGCAGAGACCCCTCCTCGTCGGACACATACACACAAGCCTCCAGGCTTTGCTCTTCGTAGGACCTTCTCCTCAGCAACACCATGGAGCCATTGTTTCTCATCTTCAGTGAGTATTGTGTGGATTGAGTTTCTAACCCTGTCAGAGAGTCGGCACAGCCAGACAGATAAACAGGAGAGAGGTGCAAGCGGCGACTTCTTGGACCCTCAACTATCCTTTAACCCACAACCATTCCATGATCCGCTCTGCCTTCCCCCATTTCCGCAACTTTACCCGGCTTCACTGCTTGACATATTCTGCATTTATTGCCCCGATGCTGCAGAGGACCCAGAACTCGTCAAAACTTCTTCACTCAGAGTGCAGTGAATTTACGGAATTCTCGACCCCAAAAGGCTGCAGATACTCAGTTCCTGAACATATTCAAGACTGAGATTGATAGAAGTCGCTGGGAACACGGCAGGTCAGGCAGCACCTATGGAGAAAGGAAAGTGAGTCAGCTTTTCGCGTCCAAGACCATTTGTCAGAACTGCTGTCTGATGTGCTGAGTGTTCCCAGCGATGCCGTTCAGCCCATTGGTATGATTGTGAGTCGGCAAAACAGACATATTTTCAGGTCTATTCTCTCCTCTCCCATTAGTGTCTGCACTGGTGCTCGCTCCCGCATTAGAATACTCTATGATGAATCAGATTCCCTGTTCTCTCTTTCCACATCGTGTCTGTGCTGCTGCTCACTCCCCCACTGGAGCTCTCTTCTCTAATCCCATTCCCTGTCCTCCCTGTCCATGTTGTTTCTGTGCTGATGCTACTGGAACCTTTTTGGTCGACGACATTAAATGGCTACCTGTAGCTGTGGAACGTCTATTTATTGCGTGACAGACGGGCAGATCAGTTACACGTTTTTGTGAATTACTGTATTAATAACTACTCCTTTGACCTTCTATTCTTCCCTTGTGCAGTGATATTTCTGGAGAGAAAGACGGTCGAATCTGCAGGTTAGTGAGTCAATCTAAAGACCACAGGTTGCTGTGGGAACATTACCTTCAATTAACCCTACGCATTGTCCTTTTCTTCTCCGCCTTAATTTGACGCCTGAAGACGTTCCTTGTCGACCATGCCTAAGGTCACTACGCTATTTCCCCGTTTAGGTGCCATGCTCTGACAATCTCAAGCGCTCTGCGATACTGTCCTGTGTGATGGGCGCTGTGTAAATGTAAATTGCTGTTGTTGAGACTGTTGCATATCTGCGTTTACACAAGATATTTGATACCGTTTCACGTGGTAGTACGTTGGAAAAACTAAGGTGAAGCTTGGGGGGCGATGGTTGTTCTCCAAGGTACTATTGTGCGGTGGGCTGTATCATGGCGTTGTGCGGATGTAAACTGCAGGATTCTGTGCTGGGTGGGTTTCCGTGCGTGGGCGAAATGCATTGCCCTGGGGATAGGTCTGTAACCTTGGTTGGTGGGTAACTGCCCTGGTGGGAGGGTCTCCATACTGGAGTAGAAGGGAAGTGGGCTGGTAATTGTTGCTATGCTCATGGGGGGGGTGTGTGTGTGTGTTGCCTTGCCTCTGTTTGTTAGTGTTCCTTGTGATGGAAGGATGGGCTCATGAGGGTGGAGCGGTGCACCGGGGACGTGCTGTGCCTGGAGCGGTGCTGTACCGGGTGTGGCATGTGTACTCTGGCGTTTTGTACCTTTGGGGAGGAGGTGTTGAGCCCTGCAGGAGCAGCCTGTGCATTGTCGCGAGGCTGTACCTTGGGAGGAGACTGTGCCTATGGGTTCTCTATCTTGGGGAAGGGCTTGTTAACCGGGGGGCGCGGCTGTGCCACGTTAAGTGGGTGTTCTGGCGTGCTGGCTGTGTCCTATTGGAGGATGGTGCTTGGGTTGTGCTCCGTTGGGCACTGCGCTTGTTTTGTTTTGTACAGGGGAACGGGATTGGTATCTGTGCAGGGATGAGGATGAATATGCCGTGTGGTGGAGCTGGGCCCTTTGGGGGTCTGTGTCCTCGCAGAGTGTGGATGTGCCTGAGAATCAGCTGTACCGGGGGATGGGGCACCGTGTTCTGCGGGGAGGGTCTATGCGGGGGGGGGCGCTCTTTGCTTAGATCTGGCTACGCCTGGGGAGGGGCTATGCCCTGTGTGTGATCTTTGTGCACTGGGGATTTGTACATTCACTTGCTGCAGCTGTTGTACGATGGGGGGCTTTGGGTTGTTCCTGAAAGAAGGGATGTACCCTGCGCGAAACAATGCAGTCGTAGTAGTGTGTCTGGCTTGGTTCCTTCCCCTTGGGGTCTGTGCCTTGGGGAGGTGGGACCGTGCCTGGGTTGATCTGTGCCTTTGTACGGCTGATATTTGTGTGGAGGGCTTGTCGTTTGTGGTGAGGGCTGTGCAATGCTGGAGATTTGTTTTTGCCTTGAGGTGTGGCTGTGCCCTGGCGGGGTGAGGTTGATCTATACACTGATGGGAGGGTCAGTGCCGGGAATGGGGTGTGTGGGGGACTGTTGGTGGCTGTGCTTGGGCCATCTTGTGTTTGATGGATTGTTATCCTTCCAACCTACGGAGAGATAACCCCTGAGGTGGCTGAGCTGTGAGGCTGCGGCCAATATCATTTGCCTTGTTTATTGTCGACCTCTCTATGTTTTTGTATATACTGCGTTGCGTGGACATACACAAACCAGGGCTGTTCATATTCTGATACAAGCGCTCTGAGACGCCGTCCGACGTGGATTGCGCTATATCAATTCACGTTGTTTATAAATCCAAGTTGTTGCTGTTGTTGCTGTACTAGTAATGCAAGAATGTCTGTGAATGTTTGTCTGCCAATAACGCAATAATGAATTGATGCAGAGAAACGATTTTTATACTTCATCGTGAAGGTCTTTCATATACCAGTGTCATGGGCATACGTTCGTGGATCTCCTATCATTGATGAGCTATATTTTAAACCAAATTAATCAATCCCAAAGTATGAGATGTGCATGGTATTCTGCAGCAAATTTGCGACAGAGGAAATCACACACTTTTTTCAGTGACGAGTGTGCAATAATATATTCCGTGACAACGTAGTAAATCATAACCATATTTTGGTGGAATCTTCTTCCGTTATCTAAATTAGAAAAACCTCATATAAACTATAGTAGTATAAAATATAATATAACAGAACTTATAATAATACAACATAAAATATAGCAATTTGATATAAACCATATTAATAATATTAATTATTGGATTTGTTATAGCTTCTTATTACGTCCCAAAATGCTTCGCAGATTATGCCACAATGGGAACCGGCTGCGAATTTTGTGGGCTAATAGGGCAGCTGACCACACACAGCGGTGTCCCACAAACTGTCATGGATTGAATGCTCAAATTATTATTATTTTTTAGGGATTATTTTCCCCGCTTAAGAGATCCGCAAATTGTTCAATTGGTTCCTGCTGACTGCTAAAAGTGCTAAACAGAGGCATATGGATTGAAGTAACTTGCCTTATATTTTACCCTGCCCGGGAATCAAAGTATTAATTATAATAATCTATTGTAATTATAATAATCTAAAATAAAATATCACAACATATATTATTATAATAATAATATTAAGTGTAATAATATAAAATAAATTATAATAGGATAATATAATAACACTGTCCTTTGGTAGCAAATGTAGAATATCCGGTAGTGGAATAAATTGTTATTGTTATTGTGACACCCGGGTTGTGGACCGCACGTAGCCAGCATTCACTGCAACCAGTATAATCACTGTTTATGTTGTTGTATTACTTGCCACCCAGAAAACATCCCAACGTTACAGGCGCTGTGTGCATGCACATTGTATTGTATTATCCTGGGTGCCTTTTAATATTCAGTGTGATGTTTTACAGAGGTGGGTGAGTGAGATCTTTTATTATTTTTGCAGATAGTTTGAGGCTGGTGAATGGCAGCAGCCCGTGTGCCGGGAGAGTGGAGGTTTACTACGATGGAAAATGGGACACAGTGCGTGACTGTGGCTGGGACATGTTGGACGCGGCTGTGGTGTGCAAGGAGTTGGGCTTTGGAGCCGCACTGTCGGCAACAGGAGGCGCTCACTTTGGGAGGGGCTCAGGTCCCATTGTAACATGGAATGTTCGGTGCAGAGGGAACGAATCTGCTCTGAGGGAGTGTCCCTCACAGACCTGGAATCATTATTCCTGGAGTGATTATGAGTGGTTTTCACAATCCTATGATGTTGATGTCATCTGTTCAGGTAAGTAATACCTGATAATTTTTCTTTCTCATATTTTCGGAAAAGCACAGTTGGAGAAATATTGATCAATTTTGTATCTTACAGTATGTTAGTTTATTATTAAATCTGTTGAAGAGGGTTGTGTGGTGTCACGCTCATGGAACTGGGATCACTGTTCCTCATCAGATTCCCATGATATCGGCGTGTAATGCTCAGTTAAATATGTCTATATCTTTGGATAATCTCGTTATAGGTGTTTGGGAGTGGCTTGATCACAGGGTGGGTGGGGTGATGAGCGCAAGCGGCTGAGCACATTGAGTCAGCACAACCGGGTGAGTACAGTGGAGATTACTACAGAGTTGGTGAACACAGGGAGGCTGAGCATGGAATAGAGAATACGGGCCGAGCACAGCAGTTGAGAATCGGGGGATGCATATGGGAGTTGGGTTGCTGGGAGCGCAGGTGGGAAGAGCATAGGAGGCCTGATCAAAGTGTGGGTGAGCGCACGGGGCGTGAGCTGATGAGGTCAGCATAGGGAAGTTGGCTGTGCTCAGTGTGGGTGATTAAATGGGGATGGGTACAGGATGATGAGCAAAAGAGCAAAAGATAGGTGAGCAAAGGGCATGTGTACAGAGAATGTGTTTTGGGCACAGAAAATGTGTTTCAGCACAGTGTGTGTGCACAGCGGAGTTTGGAGGAAGTGTGCGTTAGCAGAGTGGAATGTGAGCGCAGGATGGGTGAGCACAGAAATTGTGAGCACAGCGAGTGTCAGCACAGGGGTGAGCACAAGAAAGTGTGAGCAGGGGGGTAAGCGATTGGGGGTGGGTCAAGTATATGGAATGTGTGAGCACAGTGTGGGCGCAAGGGTCGGGAGTCCGCACAAGGGTATCAAAACAGTAGTGTGGGAGAAAACAGGGGTGTGAGCACGGCGTGGTGGGTAAGCACAGGTGGTTGAGCTCAGAGTTGGTGAGCACATGGTAGTGGGTGAGCACAGTTTGAGAGCAAGCCCTGGGGTGTTGCTGAGTATGGGTATGTGAGTATTGAGTGAGCTCACGTTCTCTACTAACCCATTATCACACCACTTCTCCTAACCCAATGTGACAACTCCTCCCCTAACTCAGTGTCACACCTCATCTCCGAACTCAGTATCACACCTCTGCTAAACCAGAATCCTGCTTTGCCTCCTAAACCAGTGTCAGAAATCCTTTGCATCAGTATTCACCAGGGAAACCATCAGGTGTACATGAAGTAGAAGAATAAATCGAAAATAAGTTAAGTATATTTATGTTAAAAAGTGGAGATGTAATCGAAGTAATTACAATAAACAGTGAAGATAAAACCCATGGTTCAGAAGGATTGTATCCGCGCATATTAAAAGAAATAGAGAAGGGATATCAGAGGCACCGTTACAAATATATAATAACGCATTAGATAAAGGAGCGGTGCCAGAGGACTGGATTATTGTGATACCTATGTTTTAAAACGAAAGATAGAACAATCATACAAAACTACAGAGCTGTCAACTTAACATTTGTGGTAGGAAAGATAATGGAATAATTACTGAAGGAGGCAATAGAAAAACATTTAGAAATGGAACACATAATAAAAGAATAGTCAGCACGCATTTCAAACAGGAAGGTCGTACTTGACTAACTTCATTTAATTCTCTGAAGTGTTAACAAAATTACTCGACAGGAATAATGCGGTAGTTGCAATATATTTATATTTCCAAAAGAAGTTCGATAAGTTGCCACATAATCGACTAACGGATAAGCTCAGAGCCTATGGAGTCAGGGGAATAATAGGAGAATGGATACCAAGCTGGTTACAAATCAGAAACCAAATGGTAGGGGTAAAGGGAAGCTACTTTGACTGGCAGGGTGGGCAGTCGTTTTCCACAAGAATCTGTATTGGTATGTTTCTCACAATATACATGAATAAACTTACTGAATAGGCAATGTAAAGGCAAACGCATTAGAAAGTACATAACTGTGACGTGCTTCATTTTGGGAGAAGGAATAAGGCAGTTAGATACATCCTGCAAAATGAAAACATAAATGCTGTTGAGCAGCAAAGGGATCTAGGCGTAAACATACATAATTGACGACAATTAACAAAACAGATTAACAACGCCACAAATAAGGTAAACTAGGAATTGGGGTTCATTTCTAGAGGAATAGAAATGAAAAGCAGGGAAGAAACGGCATTCTACTCGAGAGACCACACATAGAATACGGTTTGCATTTCTGGTCCCCAGGTTGTAGAAAGGATGTAGACGCACTGCAAATTGTGCAATGGAGATTTCCAATGGTGCTCATAGAATTTAGAAGATATGCCTATCAGGAAAGGGTGCACATGCTTGGATCATTTTGTCTTGAAATTAGGTTGGTAAGGGGTGAACTGATAGAGGTCTTTAAAAACATGAAATATTTTATAGGGTGGACAGAGTGAAGATATTTCCCGAACAAAATCAGGGGTCATCAATATAAAATGATCAAAAATAGATCAAATATGAAAGTTAGAGCGAATGTCTTCACCAAGAATGTGGGAACGTGGAACAGTCTACGCAAGGAGGTATTGAGGCAAAGAGCATATATGTATTTAAGGGAAAACTAGATGAGGGAGAAAGGAATAGAAGGTATTGCTTGAAGGCTTTGTTGAGGAAGGGCAGGAGGGGACTCATGTGGAGGGTAATCACCTGCACAGATCAGTTGGGCCGAATGGCCTGTTCCTGTGCTATATATTCTTATATGTATTAATGCATACCGAGTGTCACAATTTCTCTCCGACCCCAGTGTCACACCTCCTATCCTAACCGAATGTCACACCGCCTCTGCTAATCCAGTGTCCCACCTCCTATCCTAAACGAGTGTCACACCTCCTCTGCTAACCCAGTGTCACAGTTCCTCTGCTAACCCACTATCACACCTCCTCTCCTAACCGAGTATCACACTACACGTGCTAACCCGATGTTACACTTCGCAGTTTGTGATGGGACAGATAGTGCTAATTGTATATATATTTGAAGTTGTGGCTATGATAATTTATTGTATGTGATTGGCAGGAAGTAACCCCCCAAAACTGGTGGATGGAGGCAGCTGATGTGCGGGGAGATTAGAGCTGTACACGAAGCACACTTGGGGGACACTTTGTGGCGAGATTCTGAACATGGAGATCACCGGAGATATTTGTAAATATTTGGGATGTGGATTTGCTGTATCAGCCTCAGGTGACGCTCGATTTGGAGCAGGATCGGGGCCTGTGGTTGGTCGGCCTGACTGTGGACACGGAAAGGACGGTGGCATAATCTGTTCAGGTGCAGACCACAACAACAACGTGCATTGACAGAGCTTCCGGGGAAGGGGGGTTTGTGGTGTAGGGGCGGGGTGAGCACAGAGATGTGAGAGAGAGCACAAGGGCGCGAGCGTGAGCACAGCGAGGTATGTGTTGATACAGACGATGAGCAGAAGAATGTGATTTTAAACCGTGGAGTTGAGCACAGTGTGTGAGATTGATCACAGGGTGTTCAGCGCCGGGGAGTAAAAAAGGGCTTGGGGTGAACGTTAGTATTAGAGGTGTGTTTGAATACTGGTCGTTGAGCCAAGGGAAGTACATACTAGCACATGGAATGTGTGAGCACAGGTGCGTGATTAATTTTATTTTGTGGATTGTTGGCCAAAAATGAGAAAATCCCTTCTGGTTTTGTATATTGCTCCGAGACCTGTAACTTGCACCTGAACAGGCAGCAAAGGATCTGAAATCCCGAGCTAACACTGAAACTCAGCTCATACTGATCCTGAGCTCACATCAACCCCGAGCTCATACCGAACCGCTGCTCACACTGACACCCATCTCACACTGACCCCGAGGTCACATTGTCCCCGATCTCACACTGACCTCCAGCTTTCACTGACCCCAGTTCACACCGAACCCCCAGCTCATACTGATACCGAGCTCACACCGAACCCAAGTTCACAGAAAAGTATTTAATTCCAGCAGAAGCCCAAAGTCTGTCGAGACCCGGATTAATAACTGTCTACGTTTCTGCCTCATATTAACTCAGAGAGAAACAGTCTTGCATAATAAGTCTGGGCCCATTGTCAACCCTGATTTTAGCCGTCACCAGACACATCAAAGCGAGAGTTTGCGAAATTATCTTAAATCTGTTTTTATTTGTAGATTCGCTCCAAAAACCCATAATTACCCTGAAACCAGATTCCCGAGTATTTGTGAGAGGGGAAGTCGCTGAGATCTCGTGTTCTGGGAATTATCCTGGCAGCAAATTCTCTTTATACAGAGACGGCGCGTTTATCACATCACAACCAGCTCCAGAAAATAGCAAAACGGCCGCATTCACTCCATCGGCGATCAGGGAAGGAAATTATTGGTGTAAATATACTGAACACAAGGAAGGACGAGAGCTCACATTACCAGAGAGCGGGCGATTGGCAATCTCTGTGCGGGGTAAGCGCACTCTCTCACCAATGGCCACTGAATGCCATTGGTGTCCAGTAACAGCGATCAAAGCCACTCAAGACCCTTTATCTTCCCCATTAACCACCCACTCTGAGTCTCTTCCCATTCCTCCCTCTATCCACAGCATCTATTTATTCCTGCTTCCCTTCATCCCTCAAATTCTATTTTTTCCCAGCACAACATTTTTATCCTCACTGTCTACCTCACTTCCGCGCACATCCTTCCTGCCTACCCTCACTCCCACCCACACCTCAATTCCTCCCTCCCTCTAAAACGCTATATTCCTCAGTAAAACTCACACCTTCTATTCTCATTTAGCCCACTCCCTCCCATCCACCACACACACTAATCCATGCTCCCCCACTCTCTCGCTTCCTCACACACTCTCCATTCCACTCTGCCTCAAACTCTCCGCTCTCCCTCCATCACAGCCTATTGCTACATCCCTCCCTCCCTCACACAGCTTTTATTCCCCTCTTCCTGTTGTGAATTTCTGGCTTCCTCTGGAATGTATCTAAACTGCCTGATTGGACCACTACTTCAGGAAACAAATTCCAGCATCTTGTTCCCCTCAGTGTGAAGTCGTTGCTCCTAAATTCTCTGTTTGATTCCCTAAATTTTATCTTATCCTATTGTTCATAATACATCCAAAGCTCACACGAGAGGTTCGGGTAGAATTCCGGTCCTGCCGTGTGGGTGGAGTTTTGTGTTACCCCAGTCCAGTGCCCTCTCTGGCAACCCCGTTTCAAGCCGTCGCGTCTCTTCCCGCTGTATAAAGATAAACTTGCTGGTGTCAAGCCCTCCACTTTCTCCTCTTCCTACCCTTTCTTCCCAGCTGCGAGCCCCTACAAACAAGCAAATTGTTACTTTTACCCTGACCTAAACCATGTGCGTGTCACAGAGTGAACGTCTGTGAGTATACCTTTTCTCTGTTTTCATTCCAGATCCGCTCCAGGAACCCAAACTTTCCATGAAACCAAATTTCCGGTTGTTTCTGAGAGGAGAAAGTGCTCAGATCTCATATTCTGGGAATTATCCTGGTAGCATATTCTCTTTATATAGAAACGGCGAGTTTATCACATCACGAGCAGCTCCGGAGAATAGCAACTCGGCGGCATTCACCTCATCGGAGATTAGGGCAGGAAATTACTCGTGCAAAAATACTAAGTATATAGACGGACGAGAGTTCATATCAACAGAAAGCGAGCAAGTGGGAATCATTTTGTGCGGTAAGAGGAGGTGTCTGGACTCTCTCACCAGCGGTCACTCACTGCCCCCTTTTGTCCAATCACAGCGATTATAGCCCCTACAAACTATCCGTCCTCTTCTTCCACCCGCTCTTTGAATCCTGTCTCACCCCATTCCTCCCTCGTTCCATACCCTCTATTCATCCCTCCCTCCCTTCTACCCTCACCCTCTATTATTTCCCCCTTCACACCATTTATTGCTCTCCAACTCTCACACTTCTATTCCTCCCTCCCTCGCACCCCCTATATTCCTTCCTTCCTTCCACATTCTACTGTCATCGAGCCTACTCCCTCACTTCCTCCACGCACTCAATTCCCTCCCACCTGCTAGTGAGCACAGGCGGCTGAGCACAGGAGTCGACCACAAGGGGCAGAATATAGGGGGGAGATTACAGGGTGGGTGAGCACATGAACTATGGAGGTGTAGCATTGGAATTAAGCATATTTGGGGTCATCACAGGGAGCATTTAGCACACGGAGTTGGGTGAGAAGAGTTGGGACGTGGTCAGCATAAAGCGGGGCAACGAGGGTGTAGACGACAATGGGGTGAGCACAGCAGGAGTGATCTTAGAGGAGGGATTAGCAGACGGTGGATGAGCGTTGGCCCGGTGTGAGCACGGGGGTTGCAATGAGCACGGTAGAGTTAAGCACCTGGGGTTTGAGAACAGGAATTGGTTGAACACAGGGTCGTTAAGCACATGGGACAGCTCAGGGGTGGAGCACAAAGGGTGAGCAAATTGTGTGAGCATATGCGGGGAAGAGAACAAGGGGCTGAGTTCGGAGTGTTGAGTGGAGTATAAGTGAGCACAAGGGGCTGAGTACATGAAGGGTAACACATGCGTTGAAAACAGGTGTGTCGAGCAAAGGGGGATTGAGCACACGGGATGAGAATAATAAAGTCTGCTGAGCACAGGGGATTTGAGGTTCAGAAAGAGGGGATCACAGGGGAGTTGAGAACGATGATGTGTGTACCGTGAGCTGAGCAGAGGAGCGGATGAGCACAGGAAAGTTGGTGATCACGGTGGTTTGATTAAACAAAGGGGATAAGATGGACGCGGTTCTGGCGATAGCACATTAGGAGATTGTGCCCACAGGTGCTGAGAATCGAAGTTTTGAGCCCAGGGGACTGAGCACAACGTGGGGCACATGGGGGTATCAGGATGGGGGGAGCAGAGGGAGGGAGCACAGGAGATGTGCACAGGCTTGACAACAGGTGGTGAGCACAAGTAGAGGATGATAACAGGAGTGAAGAGCACAGTGGTTCACGAGCAAAATTTTGGGTAAAGCACACGGAGAGCACGGGGGTGGTACGAATATACGGGGAGCACCTGGGATTTTGCATACGCGGGGAGTATGGGGTATGTATGGGTGGGAGTACAGAGGTATGAGCCGAAGGGTGTGTAAACAGGTTGGGTGAGCAAAGGTTTGTTGAACACAGCATGAGTAAGGACACAAGGTATTTGTACCTTGGTTGGCAGCTGTGTTCTGGGGCAGCAGCTGTTTCCTGGGGATGCCTGTGACGGGGTGGGATTGTGGCAGTGGGATACTGTGCCCTGGGGATGGTCTGTGACTTGTAGGGGGCTGAACTTTTGGAGTTCGGCTGTCCATCCATCGCGCTGTGTCGGGTTGGGTGCTATGTGGAGGGGCTGTCCTCTGAGGTGTCTCTGTACCCTTGGTGGGTGGCTGTTCCTGTGGGAGCAGTACCATTGTGGGGGTTTGTGACCAGGGTTAGGGGATGAACCTCTGGTGGGTTCTGTACTGTGGGGAGGGGTCGGTGAGCCCTGGGTTTGTTTTGTCTGTGAGAGCGCTACCGGGGGGGCAGGTGTGGGATTCCTGCAGCAGTTGAAGATCGCTGTAACTAATGGGGAAGCTTTGCCCTCCTTGGTAGGAGGGCGCCGCTGTACCTGAGAACTAGCTGTCTGGAGGTGGGATTAGTTGCTGTTACCTGGAAGGGGTTTGTACCAGGGAGAACGGTCTTTGTCTGGATCTGGCTATACCTGGGATCGGGCTTCCCTGTGTGGTTTCTGTGTACCCTGGGCTTTATTTATTCCATGTGAACGTTTGCTGTGCCCGAGGGCAAGTCTTCTGTTTTGTATTGTAACGACTATGCACTGTCCATGGAGTCTGTGCCTTGGAGTGTGGCTGTGCCCTGCCGCTGTGGGTGTGGGCTGTTTTCTCGGGGCGAGGTGCTTTGGCCGGAGTTGGGGTTGTGCTCGTGTCTGTGACTGGGTTCGTTCGTGTTGTGTGTGATGGTGCATTGCATACGTCCGCACCTCCCCCACACGCCCATACACACATACACATACATTCAAACAAGAAAAAGCGATCTATTAATGCAATCATAAAACAACATTATCTGCATCTGTGTATCTGCTAAAGGGCAATAAACAATTGATTTAGAACGATTTTTACCTCTTCGTGAAGGTCTTATTTGTTTCAGAGTCGTGGGCAATGCCTATCCTTGATGAGCTACACTTAAAATAACTTTAATGAACCCCAAAATATGATGTGTGGATAATATTCCGCAATGTTAGCAACAGAGAAAAATCACACACTATTCTTTCAATAAGACATGCGCATTAATGTATTCTGTTGCAAAGCAGTAAACCACTGCTATAATTTTGGGGGAAACTCCTATCTTTATATCAACTATAATAACCTTATATCAAGTATAATAATATAATGTTAAGTATAATATATAAAAGCTTTGTCCTTCTGTTCCTAACGGAGCTGCAACCATTATATCTAGGGGTGGAATAAATTGTTAATATTATTGTTGATAACCGGTTTTGGCCTCCATGTAGCTGACAGTCATTGAAACATTATAATGTTTATTATTGTTGTTGTGTTGTTTGCCGTCCAGAACCCTCACAAGGTGACATGGATTACGTTCAGTATTCTGGGTGATGTCTTACATTGATTGTGAGTCAGATGTTTTTCCTTTTGGCAGATCATTTGAGGCTGGTGAATGGCGGCAGCCCGTGTGCCGGAAGAGTGGAGGTTTACCACAGTGGACAGTGGGGCACAGTGTATGGCTTTAGCTCTGGTGAGAATGGTTGGGATATGCTGGACGCGGCTGTGGTGTGTAAGGAGTTGGGCTGTGGAGCCGCGCTGTCAGCATCAGGAGACTTTGGCGAAGGCTCAGGTCCCGTTGTGACGAGAGATGTTCGATGCAAAGGTAGTGAATCTACTCTGAGGGGTTGTCAATCACAGCCCTGGGTTGTCACTCACCGTTCCTGGCCACACTCCTATGATGCCGCCGTCATCTGCTCAGGTAAATATTTCAGTCTTCGATCACTTTTCTTTTCATGTTTTCGGTAAACTACGGATCGAGAAACACTGTTAAAGATTGTACCCCACAATATGTTACCACATTATTAAATCTGAGTGGAGAGGTTGCGCTCATAGCCCTGTGATCAATTTTCCGAATCCAGTTCCAATGATGCCGGCGTCATTTGCTCAGTTAAATTAGTGTGTCTCTGAGAATAACCACGTGCTCGGAGTGTGTGCGAGTTGTGAGCAGTGGGTGTGTGGAGAGGTGAGCACAGGGGGCTGACCATTATGGGTGAGCACAACCGAATGCATGAAGTAGCAATGAGTACAGGATGCGTGAGCACAGGGAGGCTGAGCATAGTGGGTAAAAAATGGCGGGAGCACATTTTGTGAGCGCAAAGGGATTGAGCGCATAGTATCAGCACATGGTTTTGCAGGACAGCGGGTAACTACAGGGTTGAAAACATTGAGCGATAGCACAGAGATTTGAGCAAAAGGAATGTTGAGCACAGGGGGAATAGGCACCCGGGGTTTGGGGTGTTCAAAGTAGGCCGCGAAACATGTTTGCTTAGGAGAGTGCTGTCAGTACATTGTGTGTGATTAAGTGTTGGATAAGCATGGTTTATTGAGCGCGTTGGGGGAATGAGCAGACGGCTATGATAACAGACTTGATTAGCTCGGCGAGTAGAGTACACAGGGGTAAGTTAATCCAAGAGCACACGTAGGGCACAGTTGGTGTGCACATGGAGCGTGGTGAGCAAAGGAGGTCTGAGAATAGAGTGAGCGGAAAGGATTGTGCTCTCACTTTCTGAACGCAATCGGGGTGAGCACAGTAGGGCATGGTTTTTTTTTAACTCGGGTGAGGTGAGCACAAAGGCAGAGAGTGGATGTACTGAGCGCTCGGAGGGAAGAGCAGAAAGCGGAGTTGAGTATAGGTGTAGCGAGTACAGTGTAAAAAGCACGAGGAAGGTGTGCACGCTAGTGGAGTGAGCCCGTGTGGGCTTTAGCACAGGGGACTGAACAAAAGCGGGGTGAGCACCGGATCTGAGCCCGGGAAGTGGTAGCAGAAAGTGGGGAGGAGAGTGGTGGGTAAATACACGGTTGGAGTGCAAAGGGAGGTGAGTACAGAGGGGTACTTCCCTCTCCTCACCCTGACCATTCCCCCCTCATCGCTCCCTCCCTTCCCTCCCCTCACCCTGACCATTTCCCCCTCCTCGCTCCCTCCCTTCCCTCCCCTCACCCTGACCATCTCCCCACCTCCTCGCTCCCTCCCTTCCCTCCACTCACCCTGACCAGTTCCCCAATGCTCGGGTCATGACCCAACTGTGCAGCGCCACGGGACTTCCTCCTGACGTGAAAGGCGCTTTATAAATGGAATCTTGTTGTTGTTGTTGTTGTTGTTGTTGATCACATAATAATGAGGAGAGTTGCACGGAGAGCACGGGGCGATTGGGTGTGCATCAAGGCGATGAGCACCGCTGGGTTTAGAGCATGGGAAACTTAGGCCGATAGGGTAGCTGTTTCAAAAAATTGGGGGAGCACAGGAGATGATAACCGGGGAATGCGTATGTGGTGGGGAGCACACCGGGAAGAAAAGGGGTTAACCACATTGGGTCAAATACAGGGTTACTGCACATGGGTGGGTGTGAGCACAGGATGGAAGTGTACAGTCAGGAAGTGTCAGTCGGGGAGCGGCAGCAGGACAGCGCGGGGAGGAGCCTGGGCCTACTGACCCAGGTACTTAAACTCGACGCCGGAGCGAGTGCAGCCAGTCGGGGAGCGGCAGCAGGACAGCGCGGGGAGGAGCCTGGGCCTACTGACCCAGGTACTTAAACTCGACGCCGGAGCGAGTGCAGCCAGTCGGGGAGCGGCAGCAGGACAGCGCGGGGAGGAGCCTGGGCCTACTGACCCAGGTACTTAAACTCGACGCCGGAGCGAGTGCAGCCAGTCGGGGAGCGGCAGCAGGACAGCGCGGGGAGGAGCCTGGGCCTACTGACCCAGGTACTTAAACTCGACGCCGGAGCGAGTGCAGCTCGGCAGTGGAGGGAGGGGAGGGGACGGAGCGGGGAACTGCGACGTCATAGATTAGTTTTCAGGTGAGTGCGCGCGCACAAAAAAAAAAAAAAAAAAAAAAACCTCTGCGCCCCCCCCCCCCCCCCCCAGGGCTCACATCAGAGCCCACTATGGTCCTGTTGGGTTCGATGCCCCAATCTGCGGGATAATGCCATCCACCTGACCGCTCGCTCCCGGTCCCCGCGTGCGCACTATGGCTGCCGCTTTGACCCGAGCCCCCTCACCCCCTCCCTCCCTCCCCCCTCCTCTCTCCCCCCAAACCCTCCCCCCTCTCCATCTCTCCCGCTCTCTCCTCCTCTCTCTCCGTCCCTCTCGTCTTCTATCCCCACTTGACCCTCCCACAACCTCCCTCTGTTCCAGTCTGGGAATCCTCCGCCGGGCTCACCGTGGCACTCGGCGTTGGCTGTCCAGCAGCAGCCACACCGACTGCCCCATTCCCCACCACACTCGCCAGCCACCCCGGACACAGACCCGGGGAGTCAACCTCTCCTCCCTCATCCCCATCTCCCCACCCCTGCCTCACAACCTGGACCCCCCTCCCCTCCCACACACCCTTCTGTCAACCGCTCCCTCCACATCGGACTGCAAAATGTCCGCTCCCTCTGCAACAAGGCCCTGGTCATCAACGATCTCATCCTTGATGAGAACGTTGATATCATGGCCTTGACAGAAACGTGGCTCACCCCAGGCGACACCTTCCCCCTCACGGAGGCCACGCCACCCGGCTACACCTCCCACCACATCCCCCGCCCCAACCGCCGTGGCGGTGGTGTTGCCCTTATCTCAAGGACACCACTTGCCCTATCCCCCTACTCCTCTGGCTCTTTCCCCTCCTTCGAGCACCTCACCCTCTCCCACCCCTCATTCCTCTCCCTTAAAATCCTCCTCCTCTACCGGCCCCCTAAAACCTCTCCCACCTTCATCTCTGACATTTCAACACTCCTCACATCTCTTTGCCTCTCCTCTGATCGCCTCATCATCCTGGGCGACTTTAACCTACACTTCACCCCCTCCTGCTCCATCTCCACAGACTTCTCTTCCCTGCTCTCCTCACTCAACCTTTCCCTACACATAAACTCCCCCACTCACAGTCACGGCCACCCACTCGATTTGGTGATCACCCGGGGCCTCAGTGTCTCGGATGTCACTATTACCGACAAGGCCATCTCCGACCACTACTTCATCTCCTTCACCACCTCCACCCCCCTCCCCACCTCCACCAGACCCACCACCATCTTCTACCGCCCTTGGAAGAAGTTACCCCCACAATCCCTAACCGATGCCTTGGAGTCCTCTGAACTCCTCTCCCTCTGGCCTTCAACCCTCACCGACCCCTCTTCTCCTCTCTCCCTCCTCCACAATATCCTCTCCTCCACACTCGATACTCTTGCCCCCATCACTTCCCGCACTGTCTCCTACTCCCGCTCCTCCCCCTGGTACACCACCCACCTCCGCTCACTGAAATGCCAGGTGCGGGCTGCTGAGCGCACCTTTGTCAAATCCGGCTTAACGGTCCACCGACAAATCTGGCTGGACCTCCTCAAAATTTACCGCTCCACTCTAGCCTCGGCCAAGTCGTCCTTCTACTCCAGGATAATCCTGGAGGCGAAGAACAACCCCAGGCTACTGTTTTCCACCACATCCCGACTCCTCCGTCCCCCCCGCCACCCCGCGCAGGTCATCTCCTCCAACCTTCACTGCGAGGAGATGCTGGATTTCCTTGAATCCAAGATCAAGGGAATCCGCTCCGCGGTCACTTCCCCTCCAACTTCCACCCACCACCCACCCCTTCCCTCCCACACTCCGACTCCTACCCATCCTCCCCTACACACCTTCGTACCCGTTTCCCCACCCTCTGTCACTGAACTCATCCTATCCCTAAAACCAACCACCTGCTCCCTTGACCCCATCCCCACTCCACTCCTTATCTCCCAGCTCCATTTTCTTGCCCCACACATCACTGACATCATAAACCTGTCCCTCTCCTCTGGCTCTGTCCCCATTCCATTAAAAACTGCCATCATCACGCCCACCCTGAAAAAACCCTCCCTTGATGCGTCGCAGCTATCAAGCTACCGGCCCATCTCCAACCTCCCCTTTCTCTCCAAGGTCTTGGAAAGAGTTGTCGCCTCCCAACTGCGCTCTTTCCTCTCCACCCATTCTCTTTTTGAACCCCTTCAGTCAGGTTTCCGTGCTGCTCATAGCACAGAAACTGCCCTGGTCAAGGTCACCAATGATATCCTGACTATCTGTGACCAGGGCTCCCTCTGTCTCCTCGTCCTCCTCGACCTATCGGCAGCATTCGATACGGTCGACCACGCTATCCTACTCCACCGCTTGTCCTCCCACCTCAACCTTCAAGGCACTGTCCTTGAATGGTTTAGCTCTTACCTTTCCCACCGTCTTCACTTCGTCTCAACGAATGGCTTCTCCTCCACCCCCCGTACTGTCTCATGTGGTGTCCCTCAGGGCTCTGTCCTCGGTCCCCTCCTCTTCACCCTCTATATGCTCCCCCTCGGTGACATCATCCGCAAACATGGGGTTAACTTCCACATGTATGCGGATGACACCCAACTCTACCTTTCCTCCTCTACTCTCAACTCCACGACCACCGATGTCCTGACAGCCTGCCTGTCCGACATCGAGTCCTGGACGAGAGACAACTTTCTTCAGCTCAACGTGCGAAAAACCGAGGCCCTCCTGATTGGCTCACGTCAGCGCCTCCGCACCTCAGGCGCTGACACCATCAGCATCCAAGGCTGCACTCTCCACCTCTCAAAGCCAGTCAGGAACCTCGGCGTTTTGTTCGACCCTGAGCTGTCCTTTCTCCCTCACATCCGCACCACAACTGGCACCGCCTTCCATCACCTCCGGAATATCGCCAGATTACGGCACTACCTCACCCCTCACGCTGCTGAAACCCTGGTTCACGCCTTTGTCACCTCAAGGCTGGACTATGGGAACTCTCTCCTCGCCGGCCTTCCCGCCACCTCCCTCCACAAGCTGCAGGTCATTCAGAACTCTGCAGCTCGTGTACTGTCCCGCACCAGGCTTCGGGACCACATCACTCCCACCCTCGCTCGCCTCCACTGGCTCCCCATCCCCCAGAGGATTGATTTCAAGATCCTCATCCTCACCTACAAGGCCATTCACGGCCTTGCTCCCTCCTACCTCTCCAACCTACTATCCCCCTACCTACCTGCCCGTACCCTCCGTTCCTCTGGCTCCGGTCTGCTCCACGTCCCCCGCCCCAACCGCCCTACTATCGGTGGTCGGGCCTTCAGCCTCTCAGCCCCGAGGCTCTGGAACTCCATCCCCCAGTGCCTTCGCCTTGCTTCCTCCCTTTCCTCCTTCAAGGCCGGTCTCAAAACCTTTCTCTTTGACCGTGCCTTCAGCTCCCCTCTCGACTCTCTTCCTCCTCCTCGCTCCCTCCCTTCCCTCCCCTCACCCTGACCATTTCCCCCCTCCTCTCTCCCTCCCTTCCCTCCCCTCACCCTGACCATTTCCCCCCTGCTCGGGTCATGACCCAACTGTGCAGCGCCTTGGGACGTCCTCCTGACGTGAAAGGCGCTCTATAAATGGAATCTTGTTGTTGTTGTTGTTGTTGTACAGGGGAAGTGAAGCAGAGTATGGATAAGAAGAAATGGCTTGAGCACATTGGAGAGCAAAAGGAAGGGGTCAGCAGAGGGGGAGCAGTTGGAGGGCAATCCCAGGCGAAGAGCACGCAAGGCGAGCAGAGGTGGGTAAGATATGGCGGGGAGCAGAGCCACGTGAAGCGTAACAAAGATAGAGTGCGTAAGTTGGTGTTCTAAAGACTGCTTGTAGTCATATTGGGGTTGAGCACAGTCGGTGGAAAGAGCACGCAGTTTAAGAGCAGAAGGTGGAGGATTAAGTACAAGTGGAGGTGAGCACAGGCGGAGAACATAGCGGTATGAGCAAAAGTCGGGTGCTGAATACACGTGAGGTAATCACAGGGCAGTGGGAAACACAGGAGACTTAATGAGGAAGTGATCATATGGGTGGCAAGCAAATGGTGGGAAGCACAGGAGGATAAGCACAAGCTGGAGTAGCACATAGTCGAAAGCACAGGAGGGTCACAAGGCGGTGAGCAACAGGGTTTGAGTAGACGGAGGTTGTGCGCAATAGGGGTTCAGCACAAGAAGTGTGTGCACAGCCGGGGAGTGAGCACGTGTGCGGTGAGCTTCGGTGGGTGTGTGCACAGGGGCTGAAAACAATAAGACTGAGAACATGGTGTGCTAGAACAGGGAAGTGAGAGAACATGGCGGACTGGAAAGCGGGAGAGGAGCTAAAGAGAAGTGAGTACAGGCGATGAGTAGAGATGGAGCTGAGTGAAGTGAGGCAGAGCACAGGGATTGAGCACAGGGGTATACTGAGAGCATCCGGGTACGAAATACATTGGGAGTGATTACAGCGGTTTGAAAAACATACGTTGAGCATCGGGTGAGCGCATTGCGGAACACTGGCGCAGAACAAAGTGGGGAGAACCAGGAGTTGCACACGGTGGGATGTGGGTGGGGCGAAGGTGCTGGGGGTTGAGCATAGGAGATCAGTGTCCTGGCGATAGAAGGTAAAGCGTGAATTTGCAGTGGGGATTCAGCACCTTGTGGAGCAACAACAAATGGACGGCGGGTGTGGTAATCAAACGGAAGAATACGTGGCGGTTATCACAGGAGGATGAGCAGAGAGTGTGCAAACAGAAAGCGTAGGCATCGTGAGTTTGAGGACGGGGGTTAACAGAAAGTTGTGTAAGAGCACAAGCTAGTTGAGTACAAGTTGGTTGAGCCAAAGTGGGATCAGCACAGGGACAGAGCACAAGGCTTGAGCACGGTTGGTGTGGTGTTAAAACGCGAGGTATTCACAGGGCGTGGGGAACACAGAAGAGTGAAATTAGGGGGTGATCAACGGCATAGAACAATTGGGCCGAATGGACTGTTGCTGTGCTGTATATTCTAGTGTATTCTAAGGCATAACCAGTATCACAGCTTCACACTTAAACCAATGTGACACGTCCTCGGCTAACCCCTTGTCAAACATCCTCTCCTAAGCGATTTTCCCACCTCCGCTGCTGAATCAGTGGCACAATTACTCTACTAAACCAGTGTCACACCTCCGCAGTTTGTGATGGTATAGATGTTGTTAATTGTATATATGTTTGAATTTGCGGCTGTGGAAAGTGTATTGTATGTACTTGGCAGGAGGTAAGCCCCCCAGACTGGTGAATGGAGAGAACCGGTGTGCGGGGAGAGTAGAGCTGTACAGCAATGACACTTGGGGAACAGTTTGTTGACACACCCTGAGCATGAAGGTTGCTGGAGATATTTGCAATTATTTGGGATGTGGATTTGCTGTAAGAGCCTCAAGTGACGCTCGCTTTGGAGAAGGATCGGGCCCTGTATTTGGTCGGCCTGACTGCGGACACGGACTGGACGGTGGCATAAACTGTTCTGGAATAGACCAAAACTACAACAACGTGCCATTGATATGGGAGGTGTTGGGGGGAGAGGGCAAATGAAATTGATATTTGGGGATTGTTGGCAAAGTCACCAGGAAAAGAATCCCTTCCGTTAGTGAATGTCGTCATGAGATTTGTTACCACTACCTGAACAGGCAGTCAAGGCTACACGCAACTCCAGCTGAAACTGACCCCGAGCTGAAACTGACCCCGAGCTGAAACTGACCCCGAGCTGAAACGGACCCCGAGCTGAAACGGACCCCGAGCTGAAACGGACCCCGAGCTGAAACGGACCCCGAGCTGAAACGGACCCCGAGCTGAAACGGAGCCCGAGCTGAAACCGACCCCGAGCTGGGGTGAAAACGGAGCCCGAGCTGAAACGGAGCGGTGAAAACGGAGCCCGAGCTGAAACGGAGCCCGAGCTGAAAAACCGGAGCCCGAGCTGAAACGGGGATAAACGGAGCCCCGAGCTGAACGAGCCCGAGCTGAAACGGAGCCCGAGCTGAAACGGAGCCCGAGCTGAAACGGAGCCCGAGCTGAAACGGAGCCCGAGCTGAAACGGAGCCCGAGCTGAAACGGAGCCCGAGCTGAAACGGAGCCCGAGCTGAAACGGAGCCCGAGCTGAAACGGAGCCCGAGCTGAAACGGAGCCCGAGCTGAAACGGAGCCCGAGCTGAAACGGAGCCCGAGCTGAAACGGAGCCCGAGCTGAAACGGAGCCCGAGCTGAAACGGAGCCCGAGCTGAAACGGAGCCCGAGCTGAAACGGAGCCCGAGCTGAAACGGAGCCGAGCTTGAAACGGAGCCGAGCTGAAACGGAGCCCGAGCTGAAACGGAGCCCGAGCTGAAACGGAGCCCGAGCTGAAACGGAGCCCGAGCTGAAACGGAGCCCGAGCTGAAACGGAGCCCGAGCTGAAACGGAGCCCGAGCTGAAACGGAGCCCGAGCGCACCGGGCCCCCGAGCGCACCGAGCCCCCGAGCGCACCGGGCCCCCGAGCGCACCGGGCCCCCGAGCGCACCGGCCCCGAGCGCACCGGGCCCCCGAGCGCACCGGGCCCCGAGCGCACCGGGCCCCCGAGCGCACCGGGCCCCGAGCGCACCGGGCCCCCGAGCGCACCGGGCCCCCGAGCGCACCGGGCCCCCGAGCGCACCGGGCCCCCGAGCGCACCGGGCCCCCGAGCGCACCGGGCCCCCGAGCGCACCGGGCCCCGAGCGCACCGGGCCCCCGAGCGCACCGGGCCCCCGAGCGACCGGGCCCCCGAGCGCACCGGGCCCCCGAGCGCACCGGGCCCCCGAGCGCACAACTGAACCTGAGTTCAGATTGACCTGATCTCGAACTCAGCCCGAGCTCACACTATACCGAACCCCCGGCTCACATTGAGCTCGTGCTTACACTTACGTCCATCTTGTACAGAATCGAGTTCATAATAACCCGCAACTCAATCTGACCCTCGAGCTCACGCAGAACCCGAGCTCAAGCTGTCCCCGAACTCACACTGACCCTGAGCTCAATTGACCTCGAGCTCAAACGGAGCACGAGCACACGCTACACTGACCCCCACCTTGCACTGATCGTCCAGCTTACACTGCAACCCGGCTCACACTGACCCTCGAGCTCTCACTGACCCCGAGTTCATACTGAGCCACAACTAACACTGTGACCGAACTCACAATAACAAAAGCTCACACGGAGTCCGAGCTCACACAGACCCCAAGGACATATTGCTATCGGAGCTCACATTGACCACGAGTTACTGCTGACCCCGAGCTCACATTGAACCCCCCGAGCTCACACTGACTCCCAACGCACACAGACACGGAGCTCAGAGAAAGGCTGACCACAAAATCAAAATATGGTTTATCTGTCAGTGTACATCTAACTTTGACTGCGCATTTACCCCGGTCTCACACTGACCCTCAGCTCACATAGAGACTGATTCCGAGCTAACACTGCTTCCGAGCTAACACTGACTCCGAACTCACAGAAAGACTGACCCAAACATCAAAAAATGTTTCAATACGGAAGAACTGCAGCGTCAAATCAAGACACGTAGTTGGAACAACCCACATTTCTGGCTCGTATTAAACCTCAGACAGAAACATTCTCATAGGGTGAGGCTGGGCTTATTGTCGACACTGATGTTCACTGTCACAGAACCGATCAGAGTGACTGTTTGGGAGACTACCTTTACTTTGTTTTAATTTCAGATCCACTTCAGAAAGCCATCCTTTCCCTGAAGCCAGATTACCTGTTCTTTGTGAGAGGGGTAAGCGCTCAGCTCTCATGTACTGGGAATTATCCAGGCAGCAAATTCTATTTATACATAGACGGCAAGTTTTTCACATCACGGAGAGCTCCGGAAAACATCCACACGGCAAATTTCACCCTGTCGAATTTCAGTGCAGGAAATTACACTTGTAAATATACTACACATATAGATGGACGAGAGTTCACATCCACGGAGAGCGAGCGAGCGGGAATCTCTTTGTTGGGTAAGATCTGAGTAAAATTTCTCAGAATAACCTCTTTGTGTTTCTCTCACGAATCTGTAAAATGGCCGTTCGCTCCCGCTGGTTGATAGTAGCCTTGATAACAGATCCACCCACCAACTACCACGGACACCCAAACCGCCCCACACCCTTGTACCATCCGCTCAATGATACAAGTCTCCTTCCATTCCTCACTTACCCCTTATTTCGTTTCACACATCCTATTCCCCAACCCTTCATTACTACTATTCCTCATCCTCACGCACATTCTATTCTTCCAATCTACGCCTACTA
>NW_024704811.1:0-57500 GCF_018977255.1 Callorhinchus milii
CCTCGATCTCGTCCAGATCATCCAGCAAAGCCACATCTCCGGCTGGAATAAAAAAAATAATTTCAGAACGTAACATTTTTCTCTTTTCCCTTCTCTCATTCTTCCATGGAACCATAGAAATTAGAGGCACAGAAAAAGGCCATTGGTCCCACGATGGGTTTGCCGTCTCCCTCGAGCAATCCTTCCTGTCCCATTTCCCTGCCCTTTCCCCACGTCGCTAAGACCTTAAACCGCTCTGTTTAAGGTATTTATCTAGTTCCTTCTTGAAACCAACATGGATTCTGCCTCAACCACCGCTCCCAATAGAGCATTCCATATTCTAACCTCTCTGCGTGTGATAACATTTCTCCTAACCTTCCCATTTACTTGTTTACTAACTATCTTAAACTGATGCCCTCTAGTTACTGACTCATCGACCAGTGGAAATAAGGTCTTCTCTATTGACTGCATCAAAACACGTTGACATTTTAAAGTCCTCAATCAGGTCACCCCTCAACCTTCTTGGTTCCAGCAGAAAATGACCCAGTTCCAATCCTCCAGTCTCTGCTCATAGGCCAAACCACTCCTCTCCGGAGTCACCCTAGTAAGTCTCCTCTGTCACCTTAATGTCTTTCCTAAAGTGGGGATCAACACTGGATACAATATTCTAACCGCGGTCCAACTCACTATAAGTTTAGCATCACCTCTTTGCTTTTATATTCTATTCCCTTAGTTATAATCCCTAAGATCCCAGGTTACTGTCTGCACCATCTGAGGAGACACATGCTGTGGAGATGATGTGGTATTGGGAGAAGTAGATACCATGCAAAACCAGATCCACAATACTGCCTTTAATACCCTCCTGCCCGTCACCCGTCCTGAATGCAGCTCCCAGCTCGGTGCAAATCCATGACTGTCCAGCGCCTCGGGACATCCTCCTGATGTGAAAGGCACTTTGCAGATGTAATTTGTTGTTGTTGTTAATAATAATTATCCTTGCATTTAATATAGTATCTTATGGCATCTTTGAGACATCTCAAAGCGCTTCACAGAATATACTGTAAAGTGAATTGACTTGTGTATTTTGTGGGCGAAATGCGGCAGCCAATTACATACAGCAATGTCCCACAAACAGTCGTGGATTGAGTGAAATTATTCTTATTATTTTGAAAGGATTATTACCTTAAGTGTATCTATATGTCTGTGTGTATCTGTGGATGTATGCATGTCTCTGTTAATAATAATTATCCTTGCATTTAATATAGTATATATCTGTGTATGCGTATCCGTGTGCGTGTATCTGTGTGTGTGTGCGTATATACTGAGTGACCAAATTATTATTATTATTTATTTTGAAGGGCTTATTATGCCCGGAAAAGGGATCTGCCAATCGACTAACAACCGGGTTCCTACTTACCGCGAGGTAAACAGCCGTGTGGAGTAAGGAAACTTGCCCGACATTTCGCCCTGCCTGGAAATCAAACCCGGGACCTCTAATCACTAAGCTACAGAACTCCGTATTATTATGCCAATGTGGTATTCACAGAGTAGAGTGAATAATCAAAGTCACAGGAGGTGCAGCAGAGGGAAACAGAAAGCTCACCTATCCAGCCTGTAGACAGATCCAGACGCTTCTTTTTATTGGGAGGTTCCTCCTGCAGAAACAAACACGCCAAAACCAATCAAGATGCCATGGGATGGGACCTCCAACTCACTGCTCCGATTACCCAGCTCAACGCTCCTCAATAGCCCCCTCCCCAATCTCCCGTCACTCTGCAGTGATAAACCATGCCGTACAGGACACGTGTCCACATAACTACAACAACAACTTGCATTTACACAGCACCTCTCGAGCGCTCGACAGTGGCGGAGTAACGACGCAGAGGTATGGTCGAAGAGAAAGGTCTCAAGGCACGATCTGAAGATGGGAAAGGAGAGGGCAAGGCAGAGGGATAGATGAAGTGTGTTTCAGATTTTCGGGGCGTAGTGACTGAAAGCGGGGCTGGTGGAACGGGATGCACGAGAGGCATGCAGGAGGCCGGAGCCAGTCGAGCGGAGGCAGCGGCTTGTGGGTTGGGGGCTGAGCAGTTTGGAGAGTTGGGGAGGTTCCAGGGTATGAAGGGATTTGAAAAGGCGTATGAGGATCTTGAAATCAATCCATTCGGTGATAGGGAGCCAGTGGAGCCTGGCAAAAAGTGAAATACCGAGCATTTCAGAGACTCTGCAATTTCACTCAAATGCACCAGTCAGTGTACTGACTTACACAGCATACGCAGAGAACCTACAGCATCAAAACAGGTCTTTCAGCCCAACCAGCCTGTGCTTATGCTCCACATGAGCCCCCACCCCTCCCAATCCGCTCTCCTTGTCCCTTTCTCCTTAATGAATGCAGCCTATAACCTGGAGTCATAGAGGTTTGTCGTACAAAAGGCTGTTCGGCCATCATGTCTCCGCCGGACACAATCAAACATACACTATATACTATGTGAGGGTCACCCCTATCTTGTAATCTAGAACAGAAATAATAATAATCTTTGCATTTGATATAGCGCCTTATTACGTCTTTGAGATGTCTCAAAGCACTTCACAAAATACACTTACTGCTAGGTAACCAGAGGCGAGTGGAGTAAGGAAAGTTGCCCAATGTTTTCGTCCTGCCCAGGAATCGAACCCAGGCCCTCTCACTTGCGAGGCGAGTGCTCTAACCACTGAGCTACATGATTCCACAAATTAACAGTAACTATAGGAATGATGATTGACTAAGAATTCCCCCCCTTCCCTTTTGGAGCTGGGACTCAGCTGAAGCCCACGATTTCTCCACTTGCAAGTGTTTTTATCCACAAGGCAGAATTCCTACCTGTCTCTCCCGATCCTTAGTAACGACCACGGGAGGCTCCTGCAGTTTCTCGGTGTATTTGAGCAGGAGGGAATTTCCCAAACGTGATCCAAGGAACAGGTATCCCGGCTCCAGGGTGGTCATCTGTCAACAAGAGGACGTTGTACAAACCTTCACTGCATGTGGCACGAGTTCAATCGCCTCCCCTTCCCCCCTCATCATCTCGCTCAGCAACCTAGCAACCTCTCACCTCTCTCTACCGAGTCGTAATCAACTGGTGGTTAACAGGATGTCAGTTTTCTGAGTTTTTATAATAATAATTATGATAATATTCAAAACTCCGGGGCCCGCATTCTCACCCGCAGGGATCTGCTGCCTGGACAATCGCTCCGAGCACAAAGACTCCAAATCTTGGAACTGCAGGGAGATTGCACTGAACCGGCAACAACAACTTGCATTCATACAGCGCCTTTCACGTGGGGTAGCGTCCCGGAGCACTCGACAGTGCCGGAGTCTGATGCCGAGCCAGGGGGAGAGGGAGTGGGGAGGTGACTATAAGCACAATCAAAAAGGAAGGTTTTTAGGCGGGATTTGAAATTGGGGAGGGCAAAGCCGAGGGATTTGAGAAAGAGATTCCCAGAGCCTAGTGGCTGAAGGCACGGCCACCGATGGTGGAGTGGAGGGGACAAGGGACAAACAGGAGGCCGGAGCCAGCTAAGCGGAGGCAGCGGGTGGTGGAGTGGGGGCTAAGCAGATCGGAGAAGTCTGGAGGTGCCAGGGCTTGAAGGGATTTTAAATCCCTCCCACTCAGTACATTTCAGGTTTAGGAGAGACGCACATGCAACAGAAAAAGCATTGAACTTACACAGGTGGTGAGGACGCTGGCCGCAGCCTTGTCGAAATGGAACGCACGAACACTTCTCATTCCGTCCGTTATCAAAGTCAGCACGTAGCTAGAGGGAACAAGCAGCCGAATCAGGGAGTCGCAACTGGACAAATTAACCTCATTAACTGGACAAAATTAACCTCATTGACTGGACAAATTAACCTCAGATTCGGGATGGAGCAAACGTCAGCAATGACAGGAATCAGGAACGCAAACTGTAGATACAAATTGAGGGCGCTGGAGCCTACATCGGTAGGATGTAGGATAAAAATAATCCTTGCATCTGATATAGCACCTTATCACGTCTTCAAGAGCGCTTCACAGAATATACAGTAAAGTGCAGTGGGCAAAACACAGCAGCCAATTGCACACAGCAGTGTCCCACAAAGAGTCAGGGATTGAGTAACCAATTTTTTTAAGGGATTATTACCCCCAGTGACTGGTCTACCCCACCGAGTACTGCTAATGAGCCAGACTAGGCTGTGCTGTCACCAGCAGTGCCCTGGAATACTGCGTACCTGCTTCACTCAAGTACCAGACAAGAAAGGTCCGAGATAGACTTAAGAGCAAAGCTGTGTTCAATCTCTTTTGAATCCCTAAAACATATTCCCACAGTGACTGAAGTGCCAGAGGAGAGAGAAGATCGAACACTTACATTTCACCTCCCTTCAAGGAAATCACAATCTTGTCGTAAGAAACAAAGGCAGCCTGAGCACAGTCCAGCATGATCCTCACACCATCCTGCATACCTGCAGCACAGACAAGTAATAACAATCCCTTCATTTGATATAGTGCCTTATCACGTCTTCGAGATGTCTCAAAGCGCTTCACAGAGTGTAATGTAAAGTGAATTGACTGTATATTTTGTGGGCGAAACGCAGCAGCCAATTGCACACAGCAGCGTCCCACAAACAGCCGTGGATTGAGTGGCTAAATTATTATATTTTTCAAATTTTATTTTTGTTTGAAGGGATTATTACCCCCGGAAAAGTGATCTGCCAATCGACTAACAATCGGGTTCCTATTTACTGCTAGGTCAACAGAGGAGTGTGAGGTAAGGAAAGTTTTTGCACTGCCCAGGAATTGAATCCGGGCCCTCTTGTTTGTGAGGTGAGAGCACTACAGGACTCCACAATGACCAGAATATTGTTGACCAGGTCAGCGGGATAAACTCCCTTCTGTTTCAGAGCAGTGGGAAGGGATCTTTAACGTCCACCTGAACGGGATGAGGGTTGGGAGAGGAATGGGGGCCCTGGAAGCTGGGAAGCGACTACTTACGGAGCGGGAAAGCCGTGGTTCCATTGGTTAGGCTGTTCAAGGATACTCCGTATGGCGGGACGCTTTGATTGAGGTAGAGCAGTGAGTTCACAGCAAAGATGACCACACCACCTGGAAAACACGAGCAACGCCCATCACACACACAACACTGGAGCTTGAGTACTCTATGGGTCTGAGAAGCTATACCCATAGTTAACTATACCTGCCCAAACTCTGACACTACACTACGCAGACAGGATCTAGGGTTAATAATAATAATCCTTGCATTCATATAGCGCTTTACCGCATCTTTGAGACGTCTCAAAGCGCTTCACGGAATATACTGTAAAGTGAATTGTCTGTATATGTTGTAGGCGATTGGCTGCCGCATTTTGCCCACAAATTACACAGTCAATTCATTTTACGGTATATTCTGTGAAGCGCTTTGAGACGTCTCGAAGGCGTGATGAGGCGCTATATCAAATGCAAGGATTATTATTATTGCTATCATTATTAGCACCGAAAACCAAAGACAGCACAAGACAGACAGACACACACAATGTCAGGAACTCAACTGCGAGATGAATGGCCGGGCTGGTTTGCTCACCTATGGGTTTGGGCACAGCCATAGCCTGGGTGCAGTCGAAAGGCAGATTGCTGAGAGACCAGATGACGGGATGGACCTTCTGCATGATATTTAAGGAGATGGCCACAATGCTGCAGGTGTCCTGGCGTACAGCTACACGGCTGGAGAGAAAATAATATCAGAGAAAAGGAATAAAACAATGCCCAGAGCCACAAATACAGATTTTTTTTTGGCTCAGTCTGGTGTCTTAGACACATGCAGAAACCCATCACCGTGCTTAAGAATATCCAAACCAAACTGAGATTTCCATGCATCCCACCTACGCAAGGAAATTCCCATACATTGGAATGGAATGCACACTCTCTCCCTGGAGGAAAGTATCCTGCTTACCTAATTCCGGAGAATACTGGGTGCGGAGTGGCAAAAGCCAAGGCTTGGGGACCCCAGTGTGCGTCGGGGTAGCTGCTGCAGTCCGACCAGCTAAACCCGCATAGCTTGCCATTGACAGCATTGTCTGGCTAGATTTCCCGCTGTTTGTCCAGCTACGGCCACTCTACTCGTGAAGACTTTGGCTTCCAGGATTTCATTTCAGTATTTGCCTTGCAAAATTGGAGAATCTGGTGCTTCTCCTAATAAGTCCTCGTCACTAATTGGGTGTTTGGTTGGATGATCTGCATTGCCTGATGCCGTGACGGTTGGTTAGAACCCAGTCTTCCGTACTTGTTCGCTGTTCTGTACTACGGCATTACAGCTGGTACGTGCGCATGAAGGATCGGGAATTAGGCTCTTTAACTGTCTCACATGGAGCAATGCGTTTGCTGCTTCAAGGTCGGCAAGTGTGCATGAGGTGAAGGGTCCTTGTCACTCTCCACGTGATCAGGTGACACTGGTTCCTCTCTCAGCCCCCACCCCAACCCCCACCCATCCTCACCCGATTTATATAGATCAGATCTATGCAAGTTTTACTATACTACTACTAATAAAATAATAATCCTTACATTTGATATAGGGCCTTATCACATCATTGAGACGTCTCAAAGGGCTTCATAGGATATACTGTATCGTGTAGTGACTGTGTGCTTTGTAGGCGAAACTACAACAAAATGTGTGTTTATGCAGCATTCCTTCACGTGGTTAGCATCTCTCGAACGTTTAACAGTCATGTTTCCCAGCTGGAAAGCAAGGGGAGGTGACCGAAGGCACGGTCGAAGAGGAAAGTCTTCAGATGTGATTTGAAGATGGTCAAAGAGGGGTCAAGGCAGGAGTTCCCGAGATAGTACCTGTACAGGCAATCGAGCCTCAGTTTAACGTCTCAATCAAAGGACGGTGGCACGGAAAGAACCAGACAGAACATGAGGAGACATTTTTTTTACACAAGGGAGTTGTTGCAGTGTGGAATGCACTCCACCCAGCTCTGCACTGAAGTGTCCCCTTAGATTATGTGTGATCCAAGTCATGACATGGGGCCTGAAACCACAACTTTCTAACTCAAGAGGCGAGAGCGCTACCTACTAAACCAGGCTAACACACAAAATGTTTCCACAATCGGAGTCCTGTAGCTCAGTGGTTAGAGCACTCGCTTTGCAAATGAGAGACCTGAGTTCAATTCCCGGCAGATGGCAAAACCTTGGGCAAGTTTCCTTACTCCCCACAGAGCCTAATAATAATCCCTCCAAAAAACAAAAACAATAATAAATTGGTCATTTTCAATCTACGACTGTTTGTGGGACATTGCTGTGCGCAATTGGCTGCCGCGTTCGCCCACAAGTATACAGTCAATTCACTTTACAGTGTGTTCTGTGAAGCGCTTTGGGACGTCCTCCCGACGTGAAAAGCGCTATATCAAATTCAAGGATTATTATTATTATTAAAATGATCCAATGACACTTATGCCAGACAACAATAAAAAGAGAGCTGTATACACACCCAGGCCACGTTTGATTGGGCTCGAAGAGGATGAGTAACGTCGGCTCATAGTAACCATACAGGAACTGCATGTCGATCACGTTCAGCAACTTTTCATCCAACTCGCGAACATCAATGATATAACTGGGGAGGAAACTGGACTTCTGCCTGCACACAAGAGAAAACACAGACCAGATCAGACCAGCACTCAAATGTTCACCAAACCCAACCCATTGGAAAAGCAAATTCTGCTTAGGTTAATACCAAAACATTCACTAGCTGATTCTGATAACTTTAGTTATGTGGAGAGACTAGAGAAGCTGGGATCGTTCTCCTTAGAGCAGAGACGGTTAAGGGGAGATTTAATAGGGGTCTTCAAAATTATGAAGAGGTTTAGTAGAGTAAAAAGGGAAAAATTATTTCCACTGGCAAGTGGTTTGGTAACCAGGAGAAATAGATTTAAGATGATTGGCAAAAGAATCAGACAGAACATGAGGAGACTTTTTTTTTTTTACACAGAGAGTTGTTGCGGTGTGGAATGCACTGCCTGAAAGGGTGGTGGAAACAGATTCAATAACAACTTTCAAAAGGGAATTAGACAGGTACTTGAAAAGGAAAAACCTGCACCGATATGAGGAGAGCGGGGGAGTGGGACTGGTTGAGTAGCTCTTCCAAGGAGCCGGCACAGGCACAAAGGGCCGAATGGCCTCCTTCTGTGCTGTAATATTCTATGATTTCAAAACAGGTTAGGGTGAAGAACGCCCTTTGGCCCATTTGATCTCTTCCAGAAGCCCCACGCTAATCCTTCCCACTACAGCAGAGCTGTTTTTAATATAAGACCCCGGTCGGTTTCCACCACTCTTCCCAGCAACTACTTTCCAGCTACAGTGGGACATACTTCCCCATTACGTGGAGTCCTGTAGCTCAGTGGTTAGAGCACTCGCCTCGCAAGCGAGAGGACCTGGGTTCGATTCCCGGGAAGGGCAAAACGTTGGGCAAGTTTCATTACTCCACACCCCTCCATTTACCTAGCTGTAAGTAGGAATCCGTTTGCTAGTCGATTGGCGAATCGTTTTTCTGGGGACAATAATCCCTTAAAAAAAAATTGTTTGGTCACTCAATCCATGACTGTTTGTGGGACACTGCTGCGCACAATTGGCTACCGTGTTTCGCCCACAAAATATGCAGTCCGTAAACTTTACGCTATATGCTGTGAATCTCTTTGAGACGCCTCGAAGATGTGACAAGACGCGATATCAAATGCAAGAAGAATTATTATTGAAGTTTCTTCACAGGATTTACTGTAATTTTGCAGGCGAGTGAGTCGAGGAAAACAAAATGATCAAAAACTACTTTTCTTTACGATGGAAGCTCACCCCTCCCCCATCACCCCATCCTGTTCATCACTCAGCGTGTCTCTGCGGAAAGGCAGGACTACCAGTTGCGTTCCATAGATCAGCATTACAGCACAGCGCCCGTCCGGGTCCACCCGTACCAGAGGGATGTGAACGTTCTGCACAAAACCATCCTGATGAGAGAGAGGAGAAAAGGAATGAATGAACTAACAGATATATATATTATATATATACACACACACACATATATATAGAATAGATGACTTGGATGAAGGAATAAGAGTTTTATATACAAATTTGCAGATGACACAAGTTAGGAGGCCCAGTAAATTGTGGAGATGGGAGCAGGAAGTTTCAAAGGGACTTAAGACAGATTCAGTGATTGGGCAAACCTGTGGCAGATGAAATTCAATGTGGGGACGTGTGAGGCCATTCACTACGGATCCAAACATAGCAAAACATCTTCTAAGTGGTGAGAAACCAAGAACCGTGGGGTAGCAAAGGGATTTGGGTGTCCACGCACTCGAATCATTAAAAACAAGCTCACAGGTACAAAAAGTTATCAAAAAGGCTAATGGGATGGTGGCGTTTATCTCAAGGGGCTGGAATATAAAGAAGAGGAAATGATGCTTCAACTATATACAGCCTTGGTCAGACCCCATCTGGAGTACTGGTTCAGTTTTGGGCATATCTCAGGAAGGATACATAATAGCCTGGAGGGGGTGCAATATTCACCGGAATAATACCTGGTCTTAAAGGGTTAAATTATGAGGACGGGTTGTATTCACAGAGAGTCAGCCAATGGTGCGTGGCTAAGAGTGCGTGGTGTGTGGTGGGGGGAAGAAAATAAAATTGAAGTGGGAGGAAAGACAGTGATGGTTGCGATGTCACTCTAATTTCAAACACGTTGAACTAAAACCCAACCTTAAGCTCAGGTTCCTCAAAGTAATGCAGAGATAGTGTTTTCAAGTCATGGGTTCCCGGATCATACTCCACCACAGACAGCTAAAGAGAAAAGAGAGGAGGCACCTTTATAACAATAGGGAGCTTCTCACAGTCACTTCAGTCAGCAGTTAAATAATCCTCGCATTTGACACGTTAAGCCACCTCAAAGCACTTCACAGGATATAATAATCCTTGCATTTGATATAGCGCCTTATCACATAGTTGAGACATCTCAAAGCGCTTCACATAATATACTGTAAGGTGAATTGACTGAATATTTTGTTGGTGAAATGCGGCAGCCAATTGCACACTGCCGTGTCCTACAAGTAGTTGTGGATTGAGTAATCAAATTTTTTAAAAGGGAATATTATCTCCAGAAAAGCGATCTGCCAATCGACTAACAACCGGATTCCTACTTACTGCTAGTTAACCAGAGGTGTGTGGAGTAAGGAAACTTTCCCAACATTCAGCCCTGCCCGGGAATCGAACCCACACTTCAGTCAGTGGCGGGGCGGGGGGTGGGGGGGGTTGGCCTCTCACCTTGGCATCCTTGAAGCTGAGAAGCAGGGCATCTCGCTTGGAACCCGCAAGCTGGACGCTGGCCACAGACATGACGTTACCAAACAGGGAGAATGAGGCGACCTGCTCCAGCTTCTCCTTCCGACCCTTCGCCTCTGCAGACGAGCACAGGCAGAACTTCAACACATCATCATCAACAACTTGCATTTATATCGCTCCCTTTATGTGGGGCAACGTATCAGAGCGCTTAACAATGGCAGAGCCTGACACCTAGCCAGGGGCGGGTTGTGGAGAGGTGCTATTTGTTTTGGTCAGCCATGTGGAAACCCATCACCATGCTTAAGAGTATCCAAACCATGTTTTGCATATGTCAGACACTAAGACGTCTCAAAGCGCTTCACAGAATACACTGTAAAGTGAATTGACTGTGTATTTTGTGGGCGAAACGCGGCAGCCAATTGTGCACAGCATTGCTCCACAAACAGTCGTGGATTGAGTGACCAAATTTTTTTGAAAAATTTTTTTTTCAAGGGATTATTACCGCCTGGAATGCGATCTGCCAACTAACAATAGGGTTACTATTACTGCTAAGAGAGACGTGTGTGTGGAGTAAGGAAACTTGCCTACAGTTTCACTCTGCCATTTTTTTAAAAAAAAGGGATTATTACTCCCGGAAAAGCGATCCGCCAATTGACTAATCGGGTTCCTACTTACTGCTAGGTAAACAGAGGCGCGTGGAGTAAGGAAATTTGCCCATCGTTTCGCTCAGCCAGGAATCGAACCCAAGTCCTCTCACTTGCGGGGCGAGTGGTTTAATCACTGAGCTACAGGACTTCACTATTTTATCACTGCACTGCCTTACATTTCCAGCATTGACACAGCAGCTCTATATACAGTACAAGGCGACCACAAAGTCCTGTTACCCCATTTCTTTCCCTCTCTCTCTCTCTCTCTCTACAATGCACCAATCAACAACTGAAACATATGGAAGAAGGACGATTGTATTTAGGAGTACTTAATTGTATTCAGCACAAATGTTTCATTGTATTTATACATCCAGAGGATTTGTGTGAATGAATAAGTGCCATACTTTTAATGGCAGATAATGATCCATCGCCATGTTCGATGCCGCATCTTCCATAACATGGATGGAAGGAGGAGGCCAATTACACCTCTGGCGGCTTGTTTCAGCTCCTCCATAGTCTGGTATCACCATTTTATAACAGGGGGGTAACAGGACTTTGTGGACACCTTGTACATAGTGCAGTAGACCTCCCTCGGGTCTCAGTGGGTAATAGCACTGCTCAGTGCAGTATGTGGCAGCATATCTTTCACCAGAGCTGATGGAAAGTGTGACCTGATAGGGCTTCAGCATTTGCAACGGTTGCCATCAGGCAAACTCGATCTGGTTATTTCTATTAGTCCGAGACACAGGGACAAAAGAGCACAAACTTCAGACAGCCACAAAAAGAATTAACGGGAAGTTTAGAAAAACTCTTTCAGATAAGGACAGTGGAGAAAGTGGAAATCTATCACAAACTGGTTTGCTTCACCAATGGTGATTGGGACTTCAGACTCTCTGCCCCCACCCGCTGGAGCTCCATCCCAGTTCCTTCACATCGCCCCCTTACTCTCCTCCTTCAAGGCATGTCTGAAGACCTTCTTCTTCAATTGTGCCTTCGGTCACACTACTACCTCCCACCCTCCCTGCCCTCCACCACTCCTGATTCTAACTCCTAGCTCGGATGCAAATCCTTGACTGGCCAGTGCCTTGGGACGTCCCGACTTGAAAGACATCATATAAATATAATCAGGTATTAACGTTGCTGTTGCCTCCACATTCCCCGTTATTGTACCGCTGAAAGTTACCTGAGGTCTTGTCTCCTTTCACTGTACTCTGTAATACAAAAAAGGGGAACAGTTAGTATCAGTGCGGTGTGATTCTTTGAGAAAGACCTCAGTGGTGAGATCAATGTTCTGGGGTGTAGGGTGACGCACATGATAACTTCTGTCAGTGTGTAATGATGGCTACCTCACGTCTCACAGCCATTTGTCCCATCTGTTTTTCTTGTGAACAACAACAAATTACATTTGTATAATGCCTGCCTTTCATGTCCCAATGCCCAGTTTAACTACACTCTCCTCAATGTTCCAAGTAACCTTTAATATTCCTCCTGTCCAACCTTCTAATTCTCATTTAAAATTGCCAGACTCTGCCTCAACTCCAGTTTGTGATAAAGAATTCCATATTCCAACCACCCTATAATACAACAATAACAACTTGCATTTATATTATTAATATAATTATCCTTGCATTTGATATAGCGCCGTACCACGTCTTAGAGACGTCTCAAAGCGCTTCACAGAATACTCTGTGAAGTGAATTGACTGTACGTTGTGTGGGTGAAACTCGGCAGCCAATTGCACACAGCAGTGTCCCACAATCAGTCGTAGATTAAGTGACCAAACTATTATTATGCCTAATGTTTCGCCCTGTCTGGGAATCGAACCCAGGTCCTCTCGCTTGCAAGGCGAGTGCTCTAACCACTACACTACAGCACTCCACGATATGAGTGAGGTTGAGATTCTGGATAGATTCAAGGAAATTAAAACAATCAAACGCCATGGGATTGATGACCTGTAGCCCAGGGTATTTAGGGAGACAAGACAGGGATTCGTGACAGACATCATGAGGAAGTCAATCAGGAATGGGAGCGGTTCCAACAGACTGAAAGCAGCAGATATTGTTCCCATTTTGAAGAAAAGCACAGATTATGAATCAACCCTGAGACCTCCTGGTCTGTAGAACCTAATACTGCACCCATTGAGCAGCAGCGAGAGCTCTTAAATGTAAATTTAATCAGGATCATGTTACAGAAAATTCTGGGTTGGCTTCAACTGTGAGAGACATAAGGCTTTTAGGTCCAAGCTTGAGGTGCACTCACTTTAAAATACGCTTAATAAAAAATGGACATACACCAACAACTTGCATTTATATAGCGCTCTTCACGTGGGGTAGCGTCCCGGAGCGCTTGACAGTGGTGGAGTCTGACCCCGAGCCCCCACTGACACAGGGGGAGAGGGAAGGGGGAGGTGCTTGTAAGCACCATCACAAAGGAAGGTCTTTAGGGAGGATTTGAAAGTGGGGAAGGAGGGTGCAAGGTGTAGGGATTGAGGGAGAGAGTTCCAGAATTTTGGAGCAAAATGAACAACAGAATCCGTTCAAAGGCAAGCAAATAATCTGACTCAAGACTCATGCATTTGGCAATTCAAATCGCGGTGCTGACCTCTGCATCGTGGATCAGCCTGTAGACGTGCAGCTGAGAGATGCCGGCTACCACCAGGTTGCGCTCAGCGTTGTTGAAGAAACTGCAGTAGATGGCGAACTCCAAGCCCGTGGGCGGGTGGGCCTGGCGATGTACTGCATACATGTTGTCAGCTCCTGCCCACCGTCAAACTCTGAAACAAAAAGCAAAATAACATGTTGCAAGTTAAAAAGACGCATGCCATCTTGAAGTTCTCAACCATTTGTCCCAGTGTTAAGAGTTGAACGGCGTTAACAGGACAAAACAGGAGGGCAGTGGGAGAGAAGGTCTAATGTACAGCTATTTCTATTCCTTAATAAGGAAACTGGAAGCACAGCCAAAATAATAACAACACCTTGCATTTATATAGTGCCCTTCATGTGGGGTAACGTCCCGGAGCACTTGACAGTGGTGGAGTCTGACCCCGAGCCCCCACTAACACAGGGGGAAAGGGAAGGGGGAGGTGCCCGTAAGCACGATCAAAAAGGTCTTTAGGGAGGATAATAATAATGCTTGCATTTGATATACCGCCTTATCGTGTCTTCAATACACCTCAAAGCGCTTCATAGAATATCCTGTAAAGTGAATTTACTGTATTCTTTGGGGGTGAAGTGCGGCAGCCAATTGCGCACAGCAGTGTCCCACAAATATTAGTAGATTGGGTGACCAAATTATTATTAACGTCTTTCATTTTTGAAGGGATTATCATCCCCGGTAAAGTGATCCGCCAATCAACTAACAACCGGGTTGGACCTAAAAAGTCCCATGGCATTATCCAAAAAGAGAAGGGAGTTTCTCTCTCCTGATGTCCTGACCAACAATCCCCCAAATAAAACTGGTCTCTAACTCCATGGCTGTTTGTGGAACATTGCTGAATGTATACCGGTTGCCTCGTTTCACCCACAAACACAGTCAGGCACAGTATTGCCTGTGAAATGCTTTGTGACGTCCTCCGGACGTGAAAGGTGCTATGTCAAATGTAAGCATTAGCAGGTCACCCGGCACGTTAAATGGACAGATCCTTGTATCTGATATGGCAACTTTCATGTCAGGAGCGCGTCTTAAAATGATTCAGGATTTATAATAATTATAATAATAATAATCCTTGCATTTGATATAGCGCTTTTCACGTCTTCTGGACGTCCCAAAGCGCTTTACAGAATATTTTGTAAAGTGAAGTGACTGTAAAGTGTCGTGACGATCATGTACAGGGTGCCAAACTGCACTCAGCGAGGTCCCACAAACAGCCATGAAGTGAATGACCAACCGTACCCAGGCGACTGTTCAATTCCGGACAGTATTAGGCACAGGCTAACAAGAGCCAAGGTTTGCTGCCCCCAGAGTGTGCAGTGGGGTAACTGCTGGAGTCTAACCCGCTCAAACCACACGTAGCTTGTCATTGATATCACTGTCCGGCGAGCTTTCCCACTGCTTGTCCAGCTAGGACCACCCTACCCTACCCACTAGGGCTTCGGGTTGCAGACTCCCTGCTCCGAGTGACTGGTCTGCCTTACCAAGCTGGACTGGTCTGTCATCTGCCATAGTACCTGGGATGGGTGGGGGATGCTATGGTACCCAGGCTGGGGGGAAGGGGGTTGCTGTGGTACCCAGGCTGGGGGGGGGGGTGTGTGGGTTGCTATGGTACCCAGGCTGGGAGGAGGTGTGGGTTGCTATGGCACCCAGGCTGGGGGGGGGGGAGGGCCGGTTGCTGTGGTACCCAGGCTGGGGGGGGGGGGGTTGCTGTGGTACCCAGGCTGGGGGGGGGGGGGGTTGCTATGGTACCCAGGCTGGGGGGGGGGGTGGGTTGCTGTGGTACCAGGCTGGGGGGGGGGTTGCTATGGTACCCAGGCTGGAGGGGGTGTGGGTTGCTATGGTACCCAGGCGGGGGGGGGTTGCTATGGTACCCAGCTGGGGGGGGTGTGGGTTGCTATGGTACCCAGGCTGGGGGGGTGTGGGTTGCTATGGTACCAGGCTGGGGGGGGGGGGTTGCTATGGTACCAGGCTGGGGGGGGGGGTTGCTATGGTACCCAGGCTGGGGGGGGGGGTTGCTATGGTACTCAGGCTGGGGGGGGGGGGGGTTGCTATGGTACCCAGGCTGGGAGGGGGGGTTGCTATGGTACCCAGGCTGGGGGGGGGGGGGGGGGGGTTGCTATGGTACTCGGGGCCTTTTCACTCACCTCAAAAACAAGAGACCGACAATCGTGCCGAGGCTGACGTGCGGTTGCGGAACTCGGGGCGGTGTTGGGGTGGGGGGGCGTCTCGGGGTGTTGGTGTGGGGGGGAGGGGGTCGGTGTGGGGGGGGGAGGGGGTCGGTGTGGGGGGGAGGGGCTCGGTGTGGGGGGGGAGGGGGTCGGTGTGGGGGGGGAGGGGGTCGGTGTAGCTGCTCGCGCGGCGCGGGGACCCGGCGCTTCACTCACTCACTCACTCACCAACATCTCGCGATATGATGTGTTGAAGCGTCGCGCAGGCGCAGTGCAGCCCCACCCCTGTCCGTGTAGAAGTGAAGCGTCGCGCAGGCGCAGTGCAGCCCACGTGTGTGTGTGTGTGTGTGTGAGTGAGTGAGTTAGGGAACGTCTCCAATGTATCAGGTTTAGGGAGTGTCTCCAACGTGTGAGTTCAATCAGGGCGCAGATTTTCTTGGTTCACCATTGCTTGAGAGTACCCAAACCAATCTGAGAATTCCACACCCATCCCACCTACGCGTGGAAACCCCCAGAGACAGACTGTCGGAATGCGATGCTCTCGCGCTCTCTCCCTCCCTGGGTGGGGTGGGGTGGGGGGTGGGGGAGGCATCCTGTTCACCTCATTCCGGACGGCGTGAGCGCAGGTTGTCAAAGACGTGGGGACGCCCAGCGTGTGCTTTGCTGGGGGTCTACCTGCCGGGAGTCTAACCAGCTCTCACACCACGGAGTGGACACAGTGGTACTGCAAGCCGCCGCGTTTCGCCCACAGATATACAGTCACTTCACTTTACGGTGTATTCTGTGAAGCGCTTCGGCAGGTCGAGAAGACGTGAAAAGCGCTGTATCAAATGCGAGGATTATTATTATTGTTGTTATTGGTCGCTGTGTTCACGGCAGGGATTTCCGATGCTGCCTGTCTACAAAGGCTCGTGGAGTCCTGCAGCTCGGTGGTTAGAGCGCTCGCTTTGCAAGTGAGAGACCCGAGTTCAATTCCCGGCAGAGGGCGAAACCTTGGGCAAGTTTCCTTACTCCACACAGAGCCTAATAATATTCCCTCCAAAACCCAAAACAATAATAAAATTGGTCATTTTCAATCTACGATTGTTTGTGGGACATTGCTGTGCGCAATTGGCTGCCGCGTTCACCCACAAATATACAGTCAATTCACTTTACAGTGTGTTCTGTGAAGCGCTTTGGGACGTCCTCCCGACGTGAAAAGCGCTATATCAAATGCAAGGATTATTATTATTATTGTTAAAGAACAATTAATAATAATAATAATGATAATAATAATAAAAGTCCTTGCATTTGATAAAGCAACTTATCACGTCTTCGAGCCGTCTCAAAGCGCTTTACAGGTTATACTGTAAAGTGAATTGACTGTATCTTGTGGGTGAAACGCACCCACAAAATTGGTTCATAAGCTACGTCAGCTTATAAAGAACTGGAAAATCTTGTAGAAAATTAGATTCCAAATTGAGTGAATCTTTAAAAAAAAGGAACCTGTATTTTGCAGGTACAATTACATATGTGCCGGTAATTGAGCTTGCAATAAGTACAGGCATGTATAGGATGTCTACAAAATCCTGTTACCCCATCCTGTTACGAAACAAAGGGATATGAGACTACGGAGGAGCTGAAGCTATCTGTCAGAGGTGCATTTCGCTTCCACACTCCATCCATATTACAGAAGTTGTGGCACTGAACACGGCGCCGGATCATTATCTGCCATGAAAATGATGGCACTCACTCACTCACTCACTCACTCAATCCCATCCTCTGGATGTCTAAATACAGTTAAACACTTGTATTGAATGCAATTAAGTACTTCTAAACACAGTTATCATCATTCTTCCACATATCTCCGTTGTTAGTCAACGCACTGTAGAGAGAGAGAAATGGGGGTAACAGGACTTTCTGGAGACCTGATACAGGACAAGTGTATCTTACCATGCTGTTCAATAATGGCAAAGACTCCTTGGTTTTATTATAACGATAATAAAATTCCCTCTTTACTGTCCAATGTCTTACAAAACAACAACAACAAACAATATATTACATTTGTAAAGCCCCTTTCACGTCGGGAGGAAGTCCCAAGGCGCTGGACAGTCAGGGATTTGCACCAGAGCTGGGGGTTGCAATTAGGAGGGGTGGAGGGCGGCCGAACGCGTGGTCAAAGAGGAGGGTCTTGAGGGAGACAAACAAGGGAACAGGACGAAGGGACTGTGGGTGGCAACAACGAAAACAACAACAAATTGCGTTTATATAGCCCCTTTCCATTCAGGAGGACGTCCCAAGCCACTTCAACTCAGATAATAATAATAATAATAATCCTTGCATTTGATATAGCGCTTTTCACGTCGGGAGGACGTCACAAAGCGCTTCACAGAATAAACTGCAAAGTGAATTGACTGTATATTTGTGGGCGAACCCGGCAGCCAATTGCGCACAGCAATGTCCCACAAACAGTCGTGGATTGAAAGTGACCAATTTATTATTGTTTTTGGTTTTGGAGGGAATATTATTAGGTGTGTGGAGTAAGGAAACTTGCCCAAGGTTTCGCCCTCTGCCTGGGATTGAACTCAGGTCTCTCGCTTGCAAAGCGAGTGCTCTAACCACTGAGCTACAGGACTCCACATAAGAGAAGCCTGAAGGAAGCTTTACGTATGTACAGTATTTACACTGTGGTCTCTGGGTTACATGATCTTTTCCCGGGGTGTATGTTGGCGTGGGGTGGGAAGACACTGGATTTTGGATGAGCTTGTGGCAGTATCCCGCTTCTCTGCTCTCCTCTTTCTGATCCATCAGTGGGAGGGAGTCGCTGAAGCCAATATTAGAGCCAATAATCCAATGTCTTACAAAATAACAACAAAAACAAATTGCAAACAGACCAATATTCACAACTTGACCTTATTGCCCATTGCTGCACAAATCAGTGCCTAGACCTGACGCTGGGGACAATAGCTTGGGGACCAATGGTGGTCCTGTAGCTTAGTGGTTAAAGGACTCCCCTCATAAGCGAGAGGACCTGGGTTCAATTCCCGGGAAGGGCAAAACGTTGGGCAAATTTCCTTACTCCACACACCTCTGTTGATAGATTTTTGGTAGGTCAGGATATAAAGGGATATGGGGAGAAAGCAGGAAATTTGAATTGAAAAGATTAGTTGAGGTACAGATCAACCATGATCTAATTAAATGGCAGAAGGCTCAAAGGGCTGAATGGTCTACTCCTGTTCCTATGTTCCTATGTTTAGCTAGCAGTAAGTAGCATCCTGGTTGTTAGTCGATTGCTGGATGGCTTTTCTGGGGATAATAATCCCTCTAAATTTAAATTTTCTTAAAAAAATGAAAAATAATCATTTGGTCACTCAATCCACGACTGTGTGTGGGACACTGCTCCGCGCCATTGACTGCTGCGTTTCGTCCACAAAATACAGAGTCAATTCACTTTACAGTATATTCTGTGAAGTGCTTCGTCTCAAAGACGTGATAAGGTGCTATATCAAATGCAAAGATTATTATTATTACTATTATTCAGCCTATTGATTTTCCAATCAAACTCATAGGTTCATGAATGTTTCTTATCAGTTTAATTTAATCCCTATTTCTCTGTCTCTCTCTCCACACCTCTTTAACACTCAAGTCTCTCAAGGTACTTCCCAAAACATCTCTCCATCTCCCTTTCAAACAGCTCCACTGATGCCAGTGTATCCGGATTATCTGTAACTTAATAATAATAATAATAATAATAATCCTTGTAAAAGGAAACATGCCCAAAGTTTCGCCCTGCCCGGGAATGAAACCCAGGTTCTCTCACTTGTGAGATGACTGCTCTAACCACAAAGCTACAGGACTCCACATACCTTAAATCAGTGTCTGTTGGGGAAGAGTGTGGAGGGTCTCTGTAAGATACATCGTAGTGCGAGAGGTGCTGTTGGGCACCACTGTACAGCAGGGCCAAGAGAGGAGAGAGAGCGAGATGGGGAAATTAATAATAATAATCCTTGCATTTGTTCTAGCACATCATCGAGACGTCTCAAAGTGCTACACAGACACAGCATATACTGGCAAAGTAGATTAATTGTATTTTGTGAACAAAACCCAGCAGCCAGTTTGCACACAGCAGCGTCCCACAAACAACCAAGGAGCGAGTGACCAATTTCATTTGGGGTATTGTTGGCCAGGACACTAAGAGAGAAAAACTCCCTTCTCTTTTCCAATTGCACCAGCTTAGACTATGTGATTCCAAGTCCAGACAAGGGGCTTGAATCCACAACCTTCTGACTGAGAGGCGAGAGCGCTACCGCTGAGCCCGGCTGACACACAATTGCGACAGAGCTGCCAGGATCGGATGAGGTCCTTGTTCTTTCAGATGTGGATCTGGTCCTCAAAGAGTGAGAGAAGCAGGAGTAAGACCCAGCCCAGCACCAGGCCCACATTCTGTAGAAAAAACAACAGCCAGGGATTGCTGTCTTTCGCTCGCATCATCTCAGGCAGCTGCAGGGAAAAAATGAGGCACTGTCAAATTCCAGAGAGGACCCTGAATGGAGAATTAGAATACAGTAATAATCCTCAGATTCGATATCAAGTCACTGAGACGTCTCAAAGCGCTCCAGGATTTACCATAAATTGCAGTGACGGTGTATTTTGTGAGCGAACAATTTGCACACAGCAATGTCCCACCAACAGCCATTGAGCAAGTGACTAATTTTATTTCGGGGATTGTCAGCCGGGACATTGGAAGAGAAAAACTGTCTTCTCTTTGTGAACGGTACAATGGGATTTTTAACATCCACCTGAAAACGTAGCAGGAACCTTGGTTTAACGTCTCATCCAAAGGACGGCACCTACGACAATGCATTGAACCCCCAACACTGCATTGAAGTGTCAGCTTAGACTATGTGATTCCAAGTCCCAATGTGGGGACCTCAACTCACAACTTTCTGACTAAGAATCGAGGGTGCTACCACTGAGCCAGGCTGACGTAGGCTGAATCGAGTGCCCGGTCCAGGCTGTTGCTCCTCCACAGTGCTAGTGATGGGAGGGGGAAAGTGCTCCATAGTCAGAGGCACCACGAAATTAAAGCAGGTTCCTGTCTGCTTGGGGTCGACGATAAAGTTTCTATTGAAAGAGAAAAGCAAGTTTCTCCTGGTGTTCAACAATCAGCCACGACGTGAATGATCCTAGAAGTTCATCCAGCAGGATACTGGGAGAGAGAAAATCCTTTCTCTTTTGCAGTAATAATAATAATAATCCTTGCATTTGATATAGCGCCTTATCATATGTCCGAGATGTCTCAATGCGCTTCAGAGAATAGACTGTAAAGTGAATTGACTGTATATTTTGCGGGCGAAACCAGCAGCCAATTGCGCACCAGCAGTGTCCCACAAACATTCGGGGATTGAGTGAAACAAACTATTATCATTTGTATTTATTTAGAAGTAACTATTATCCCCGGAAAAGTGATCCATCAATCGATTATCAACCGGGTTCCTACTTAATGCTAGGTAAACAGAGGCGTGTGGAGTAAGGAGACTTGCGAACCAGGGTCCTCTCGCTTGCAAGTGCTGTAACCTCTACAACAAGCTTCGGAGCCGGAGGTCTAAGTGCGACCAGCTAAGCCAGGACGATGGATCTTACCATATCTACCAGGGCCACGTACAGGAAGAGCCCTGTAGTGACCGTGAATATCCATTGCTGAACCATAGGATCCGTGGCAACTCCCAGTGCGATGTATAGGCCAATGAAGGCGGTCATGGCACTCCCAAGGTTCATCAGCATGGCCCTCTTTATAGACACACCTGCGTGCAGCAGGACTGCAAAGTCACCTACAGTGCGGATGGCGACAACATTGTTAAGACTATGGGTTAAGATTAGGTAAGCGATGTTTAAGATGGTTAAGGGGTGGTTAAGATTAGGTACAATATAAAATTACATTTGCACAGTGCCTCTCACATCGGGAGGAGGTTCCAAGGCGCTGGACAGTCAGGAATTTGAACCCGAGCTAGTGGTTGGGATCAGGGAGCGTGGAGGGCAGAGAGGGTAAGGGTAGGAGGGTGACCGAAGGCGCGGACGAAAAGGAGGGTCTTGAGATGTGCCTTGAAGGAGGCAAAGGAGGGGGGCGAGTTGAAGGGACTGTAGGTTGGAGTTCCAAAGGGTGGGGGCAGGGAGGCTGAAGGCCTGACCACCGATACTGGGGTGAGCCGGGCGGGGATCGGGGATCAGGCGGAGCCTGCTGACCAGAGGGAGCGTACAGGTTGTTATGGGGTTAGCAGGTCATCGAGTGGGTGAAATGCAGCAAAACAGTGTCCCACAAACCATTGTGGATTGAGCGTTTGTTATTAGTATTATTAGTGACTGTGGTGGTCACAACAGTCACTAGACTTCATAATAATGTCTTTGGAAATATCAGGGACCAGGTGTAAGGGTGTATGGGGGGGGGGGTGTGGTGGGGTGGGGGGGGGGGGGGGCGAAGCTGAGATGCAGAGGAAAATCCTTACCCATTTCGTGAGGCAGTTCATGGCAGAAAACTGCAGTCGCTGTACCAAGTCCAGCCTCCAGGACATAGAGAAGGCGGCTCCTATAGCCAACCCATCCGCAAAATTGTGGATCCCGTCACCTATAACAATCATGTACGGTAGCAATCGCAGCTCTGTGGAGCAAAGGAAAAAACAGAGGAGACAAAAATATCAAATAACATGGACAGTTCAATACGATTCACATTTATACAGCGCCTTTCATGCCGTGAGGACATCTCAAAGCCCTTTGGTCCCTTAACAACAACAACAACAACAACAAGATTCCATTTATAGAGCGCCTTTCACGTCGGGAGGACTTCCCAAGGCGCTGGACAGTTGGGTCAGGACCCGAGCAGGGGGGAAATGGTCAGGGTGAGGGGAGGGAAGGGAGGGAGCGAGGAGGGGGTAGAGAGTCGAGAGGGGAGCTGAAGGCTGAAGGTCAAAGAGAAAGGTCTTGAGACCGGCCTTAAAGGAGGAAAGGAGGAGGTGGCGAAGGCACTGGGGGATGGAGTTCCAGAGCTTCGGGGCTGAGAGGCTGAAGGCCCGACCACCGATGGTGGGACGGGGGATGTGGAGCAGACCGGAGCCAGAGGAACGGAGGGTACGGGCAGGTAGGTAGGGGGATAGTAGGTCGGAGAGGTAGGAGGGAGCGAGGCCGTGAATGGCCTTGTAGGTGAGGGTGAGGATCTTGAATTCGAAATTCACTCAATATTAATAATAATCCTTGCATTTGATACAGCGCCTTATCAGGTCTTCAAAACATCTCAAAGCGCTTCACAGGATACCAGGATACAATGTGACTGTATATTTTTGTGGGAGAAGCCAATTGATCACAGTAGCATCTCACAAACTTTTTTTTTTGAATGGATTATTGTCCCTGGAAAAGCGATTCGCCAATTGACTAACAACCGGGTTCCTACTCACTGCTAAGCAAGCAGAGGCCTGTGGAGTAAGGAAACTTGGTCCTCTCTCTTGCGAGGCGAGTGCTCTAACCACTAAGCTAATGTTTTTGAAGCATTCTGAAGCTCAACCCATTATTGCTGAGGATTGAAGCAAGATCTTTAACTAACCTTTACTCGTGCGTTGCTTAATCTCAGAATCCAGGGGCATCTCTGAGGTCACCTAGACATGAAGATGTTTGAACACGTGTTAGATCTGGTCTCAACAACAACAATTTGTAACTATGCAGCGCCTTTCATACAGAAGAAGATAATAATAATTCTTTCGATTTTGATTTGTTGTAGCACGTCGTTGAGACACCTGAAAGCGCTTCACAGGATTTCCTGTAAAGTGGATTGACCGTGTATGTTGTGGGCAGAACATTGCAGCCAATTGCGCACAGCAGTGTCCGCACAAACAGTCATGGATTGAATGACCATATGTTTTTTTTAGAGGGATTATTACCCCTGGATAGCAATCAACCAATCGACTGTTGACTGCAACCATATTCCTACTTACTGCTAGGTAAACAGAGGCGTGTGGAGTAAGGAAACTTGTCTAAGGTTACACCCTGCCTGGGAACCAAACCCGGGTCCTCTCGCTTGCTAACCACAGGGTTACGGGAGTCTACAACTGTGTTGACTTACTTTGTTTGGAAAACAGAAAGGAAATCAAGAGAGAGGGAGAAGAAGAAAGAACAAGAGAGGCATGAGGCAAGAAAGGCATAAGAGAAAAAGAAGACGTGGGGAATGAACGGGAAATAAAAGGGGTTGGTGTCCTCACCAGGTCCACCTGGGACATTGTTTGATGCTTGTTCTGCTCGTCCTTGAATGACTGGATTGCCAGCACGTGGTCACAGTGATGCCCGTCATCTTCCTCCTGCCAGCAAAACAACAAGGACAAGCTTGTCACAACGCACCTCACAGCCCTCTGGCCGCAAGATCGATTTTGACCACTTCACGTCTGGAATGCGCTGCCTGAAAGGCTGGTGGAAACAGAGTCAATAACAACTTTCAAAAGGGATAGGTACTTGAAAAGCAAACATTTTAAAGGATGTGGACAGAAGAGCGGGGGAGTGGGACCGATTGCGTAGCTCTTCCAAAGAGCCGGCACAGGCACAATGGGCTGAATGGCCTCCTTCTCTTCTGTAAGATTCCATGATTCTAAGATTTAGATCTTAAACTTAGCTCCTGGAACTTTCTGGAACTCCATCCCGGAGCTCCTCCGATTCGCCCTGTCCTTTACCTCCTTCAAGGCCCATCTCAAGATCCTCCTCTTCGACCAAGCCTTCGGTCACCCTCCTACCCCTAAATTCCCTGCCCTCCACCCCACTTGATCTCAACCACCTCCTTGGATGTAAATCCTTGACAGTCCAGCGCCTTGGGACGTCCTCCCACACCACTACCCGCTGCCTCCGCTCAACTGGCTCCGGCCTCCTCCTTATCCCCTGGACTCTCCGGCCCACCATTGGCGACTGTGCTTTCAGCCACAACTCCCCAAAGTTGTGGCACTCTCTCCCTCGTTTCCTTTGCCTTGCCCACCCCCTTCCACCATCTTCAGGTCATGCTTTAGGACCTTCCTCATTGACTGTGTTTACGGTCATCTTCCCCCTCCTTCTGTTTCCACCACTGTTAAGTGGTCCAAGAGGCCGTCCGGCGTGAAGGGCGCTAAATAAATGCAAGTTATTGTTGTTGTATTGTACCCCAGTACAAGGTAAGCTTCGTCTGTTTCAGAGTTAGCGCTGACATTAACTATTGACCACTAAGTGGCAGTGCATCCCTCCCAGAGACCTGAAGCCAATGAGAAATAACAAAAATCCATGCATTCGATGTTGCGCCTTACCACGTCATTGAGACGCCTCAAAGCGCTTCACAGGATATACTGTATAGTGGATTTACTGTGTATTTTGTGGGCAAAATGCAGCAGCCGATGGCGGACAGTGGTGTCCCCCAAACAGAGGTGGATTGAGTGACCACATTTTTTAGTGGGGGTGTTATTAAACGTTAAATCAAACAAAACATGGAGGATCTGGGGAACATTTTTGGAGGGGTCAGCCGGGTGTCTGACACACATGGAAACCCATCACCACGTTTAAGAGTCTCCAAACCAAGTTGAGATTTCTATGCATCCCGCCTACACATGGAAATCCCAGAGATAGTTTGTTGGAATGCAATGAGCTCTCTCTCTCTCTCTCTCTCTGGAGGGAAGCATCCTGCTTACCTAATTCCTAAAGTATTAGGCGCAGGTTGGCAAGAGCCTTGGTGGGACCCAGAGTGTGCGTTGGGGGTAACTGCTGGAGCCTAAGCAGCTAAAACCGCACATAACTTGCCATTGATATTGCTGTCTACAGGAAGTTGTTTGGTGTAAGAAATTTTGTGTTGGAGCTGAGGAAGCCCCAAATCCTTACCTCGCCGTCTCCCATCAGGATGCCGAACACGCGCTCCATCACGAAGAACATGTAGATGCCTCCGAGAACAGCGAGCAGTTTCCAGACGTGGATAGAGTCCTCGGAGTGGCTGTGATCCATGTCTGGCGCGTCACTGTGGAGATTCAGGAACTGGCACAAGGACACAAGCCATCATTGTTATAACCACAACAAGTTGCATTTACACCGCGTATTTCACGTCGGGAGGACGCCCCAAGGCGCTGGACGGTCAGAGTTTGGACCCAAGCAGGGGGTTGGGGTGAGGAGGGCAGCGGGATGAAGTGACTGTGGGATGGAGTTCCAAAGAGTGGGGGCAGAGAGGTTGAAGGCCCGACCTCTGATGTCGCGGTTGCTCACCGATGGGATGAGATGCAGCACAGCGTCACCACTCAGTGAGCCTACAGCCAGGCTGATGAAGAGCTGGATAACGTATTGATACGCGTTGCCGCAGGTAGTGAAGGCAACGATCACAATGCCGAACACGGCAGCCAGGCTCACCAGCAGTGTCGCAACAGTGCCGTAAATATATTCTGTGGAGAGAGAGAGAGAGAGCAAGAGAGAGTTTTTTTTTATGGGCGCTCAGCCGGGTGTCTGACACATGCGGAAACCCATCACCGTCGCTTAAGAGTCTCCAAACCAAGCTGAGAATTCCATGTATCCCACTTACGTATGGAAATCCCAGAGATAGATTGTTGGAATGGGATGCGCTCTCTCCCTCTCTCCTTGGAGGGACGCATCCTGTTTACCTAATCCCGGAAAGTGTTAGACGCAGGTTGGCAAGAGCCAAGGCTCGGGGGGACCCTAGATTGTGCGTTGGGGTAACTGCTGGAGTCTTAACCAGCTAAAGCCGCCCAGCTTGCCATTGATATTGCTGTCCGGCCAGTCTCTCACGCTACTTGTCCAGCTCGGACCGCCCTATCCGTTAGGGCTTTGGCTTGCAGGGTTAACAGGAGATGAGGGGGATGACTCCCTGCTCCCCCACCCCCACCCACACCCCCCACAGAGAGAGAAAGAGCAAACATAAGACCAAAAAGTTTCTTCACGAAATTTTAATTCAAACCCTAAAGCAGTGGAATCGGGCGAGGATGGGGATGATAGGGTCACGGAGCCTGGTGCGGGAGAAGATATTACACGCAAGACCTTCGTACTTTCTGCTGTGGTTAGCTGATCCTTTGGGTGCTCTGGGCTTGGACGCAGAGAGCAGGCCCCGCTCAGCAGTTGCTGGATCAAGGCAGGGCTCAGCTGAACAAATTGACTGCGAGAGATTGTGCCATTGATGGGGATCTGGTAGATCTCCAGCAGATCACTGGAGGTGAAGCACGTCTGCAACGAGAAGGACCAAGGTCAGGTCAGTTCTCACTCACTCCACATCCCACCCCAATAAGTTTCACCCCAATACGTTCCAGAATATTAATAATAATATTATAATAGCATTTGAGACAGCCCTTTATCAGTCAAGCTTATCAGTCGAGAAATCTCAACGACACGATAAGGTGCTATTTCAAATGCAAGGATTATTATCATGATGATTACAAAGGACGGGACGTACTGTGTCCCATATGCTGCTGTTGTCTTGGACTTGGTTCCTCTGCTCCAGGCTTCTCACTGACAGGAGCTGCTCGTGGGCCCCACCCGTGCCCAGGCCAATGCGACTCATCAGCTCGTCCAGATCTGTAAGGTGGACACGTTGATTCTTTCAGGGATGGGACAGAAGGTCACTGAGATTACGGTAACAGTTTGTAACCACTTTCTTGTTCCACACATCAATAGATCCCTGCCATGACCTCAACCCAAAGCTCCCTCCCTCTACACTGTCCGTCCACGCTCCCAAATCAGGGTTAGAGACACAGAAAAGCTGTCTCTACACTGTCCGTCCACACTCCCTGGGTTAGAGAGACAGTAAAGTTCCCTCCACCAGACCTGCTCTGACAACAAAATATAGCCATGCAGGGGGTCAGGTTGCCAGAGATACCACTTCCTGTGGGATCAAACCCAATTGCTCTCGCTCGGGAGACGAGTGCTCTAACCACTATGCGACAGGACGCCACAATAATTTTCAGGCCCTGATATGGCCTCCCTGCACAGCGAGGCCTGCACAGCGAACAGTGTGGATGTAAATGTACCCGCTGCCGTGATATTCTCTGACTCGTTCTGGAAAGCGTGGAAGATGTAATCCAGGAAGTACTCAGGTGCCAACTGAGGGAGCAGACAGTGGCCCTGCAGCACGTGGTACAGGAGGACGGCGGAAAAGTGAGCCACGTCACGTTCAGTCACAGCTCCCGAACCCAGGCCGCTCTCCACCAAAATCTGCTTCACGTCCACACAGTCCTACAGGACAGAGAGCGAGAGAGAGAGGGGGTGGGGGGGAGAGAGAAAGAGAGTGCATTAACCGCAACATCTACACGACACAGGGCATTCACAAAGTCCTGTTAATGTCTCATCCGAAGATGCGTGGCACGTTCACGCTGGAGGAAGAGAAGGTTGAGGGGCGATATGATTACGCTCTTTAAGATTCTGAAGGGCCTTTATAACTTAGACCCACGAGAAGCTGTTTTATCTTGTGCTGAACAGAGGGCACGGCCTGCGATTGAGGCGGGGGTGAAGGGGGGGGGGGGTAAATTCAGAACAAATCTGCGGAAACACTACCCCAGCGAGCGAGTTGTAAACTTATGGAAGGGGCTCCCGAGGGAGACAGGCGGTGGAAGCAGAAAGTGTTGTTTGTTTCCAGAACAAATGAGATCGATTTCCGCTAGAAAATAATATCTCTGGGTTACAGTATATAGTTTGGGACACGACACGTCAAGCGACTGCCAGGATGGTGGGAGGCGAACGAGATGGACCGTGGTCCTCTTTCGCCAGCAAATTGTCATGTTCTTATGACCTGTTCTCCACCACCACCCCCCCCCCCCCGCCCCCGTTCGTTTGTCACGCAATGAATTTATTTTCTGCTGCAGATGAGGCGAGTGTAACAATGCGTAACCAGTAACTTCCTCCTCACCGACTCCATCCGTGTCACTGAAGATGTGGCAGGGAACATGGAGACGGATCATTATCTGCTATGAAAATGATGGCGCTCACACTCACACACACACACACACACACACAACACCGATCCTCTGGACGTCTAAATACAGTCAAACACTTGTACTGAATACAATTAAGTACTTCTAAACACAATTATCATCATTCTTCCACAGGTTTCAGCTGTTGCTCAGTGCGCTGAAAGAAAAATGGTCTCCTTCTGTGCTGTAATAGTCTATGATGCTATGATCTATGCGCCGCTATTGCTCTGACTCTGCAAGTTTGCAGTCCGATTGAGGTGTGTTAATCCAAGGCCAGCTGCCAGCACCCTGCAAACCATGATACACAATAAAACAATGATCCTTACGTTTCATACAGCGCCTTATCACCTCTTCCAGGCATCTCAAGGCGTCCCACAGCATTTATTGCAAAATGCAATCACTGTGTTAATTGTGGGTGAATTGTGGCAGCAAATTGCACGCACAGCAATGTGACCCACAAACAGCCTCGCGGTGGCCAATTATACCTGGGGGATTGCTGGCCAGGACACTGGGAGAGAAACTGCCTTTTAACATCAACTGGGCACAGAAGGGAGTTAGGTCTAACATCTCATCCGAAGGACGTCACCTTCTGACAATGCAACATATCCGCAGCACTGCGTTGAAGCGTCAGCCTACCCCACAAAACACAGTCACTACCCTTTACATGTACATCCAGCGAAGCGCTTTGCGACGTCTCGGCGAGGATTATTATTAATAATATTAATATTATCATTGAATACAAGCCGTTGTTAATATTACCTGGTCTTTATCCTGCGCCAGGTAGTTCCTCTCCACCTCCTGCACCACGGCTGCCAGAGGACACGAGCGGGGACTGAGCTGCTTGCCGGGCTGGGTGGCCAGGCTGGCTCGGAAGGTCCTGCTGACCTCCGGCCATGTGCCCGCCCCGATAGTCCTGCAGGCGCCCTGGGGGTCCGTCAGCAGGTACAGGAGCCCCGGCCACACATGGGAAAGGTCTTCCAAGGTCAACGCAGCGTTAGCCTCAGTGCTGCTCCTCCCGGCCAAGCCGAATACGTCACTCGCTGAGACGCACTGAGGTCAAACAACAACAACAACAACAGCATGTAGCTGAGGAGTCCTGTAGCTCAGTGGTTTTGAGCTCTCACCTTGCAAGCGAGAGGACCTGAGTTTGATTCCCGAGCAGGGCGAAGCATTAGGTAAGTTTCCTTACTCCGCACGCCCCTGTTTACCCACCAGTAAGTAACTTACCCGGGCAAGTTAGTTGATTGGCGGATGGCTTCAAAAATAAGAACAAATAAATACATTTTTGTACCAAACTAATAGTTTGGTCACTCAGTCCACGACTGTTTGTGGGACATTGCTGTACTGGTGTAAAGGAGGTAGGGAGGTTCGTGTGTGTGAGCTGAAAGTCCTGACGTGGGGTTTGGACCCACAATCTTCTGACCCAGGACTTTAGATCTGGATGGCGAGTGGAGGAGTGGGGGTGGGGGGGTGTTGGGGTGGCGGGTGTCAGGTAGGTGAGATCCATCGCCATTGCCATTTGAAGCTAAAACCGAGATTACGGACTAAAATAACAACAACAAAATTGCAGGGAGGGTCGGGGTAGGATGGTGGCCGAAGGCACGGCCAAAGAGGAGGATCTTGAGATGGGCCTTGATGGAGGCAAAGGATGGGGCGAGGATGGAATTCCAGATGATTGGGGACAGAAAGGCTGAAGATAATATAATCTTTGCATTTGATACAGGTCCTTATCCCTTCTTCGAGACGTCTCAAAGCACTTCACGGAACATACTGTGAAGTGAAATTGACCGTATATTTTCGGGCGCAACACGGCAGCCAATTGCGCACAGCAGCATCCCACACAAACAGTTCTGCATTGGAGTGACCAACTTATTATTTTTTTAAGGAATTATTACCCCCTGGAAAAGCGATCCGCCAATCGAGTAACAACCGGGTTCCGACTCACTGCTAGGTAGACGGGTGGAGTAAGGTGGCCGTGCCTTCAGCCACTAAGCCCCCAAACTCTGGAACTTTCTCCCTCAATCTTTCCGCCTGGCCCCCTCTCTCCGTCTTTCAAATCCCGCCTAACGGTCACCTCCACCCCCCCCCCCCCCCTTCCCCCTGGCTCGGGGTCTGACTCCGCCACCGCCAAGCGCTCCGGGACGCTACCCCGGGTCAAGGCGACTTATATCAATACAAGTTGTCGTTGCCCTAAGGTTTCGCCCCGGCTGGGAATCGAACCCGGGTCCTCTCGCTGGCGAGGCGAGCGTGCTGACCACTACGCTAGAGGACTTCCCCGTCTTGTGGGCTGTGTGCATACGGAGATACCTGGAGAGGGCAGTGCTGTGCTCCCTCGCTCAGCCTGCGCTGGGAGCTGCAGCGGCTGGGTCTGTGCCCGGCACAGACAGGCTTTACCTTTCCACACGACACTCCGCGACACTGCACACGTTCCTGGAACAGGTGTATTAAAGAGGTCACGGCGGCTGGGCTCAGCGTCTCTCCTCCCGGCTCCAGCACGCGGACCATCGTGGTGAGGATCTCCTGCTCGGAGAGGAAGCCGGCGGTCCCCTCCCCTTCCCCCCCGTAGCCCCCCACCCCCAGCGCCAGCCAGAAGAAGGGCAGCAAAAGTGAGCTCACGCCGCACATGGCCCGCCCGCTGAGCTTTCCACAGAGCAGGTCACAGGCACAAACAATGTTGTTCATATGTGAGTGTTTGCGATCACGTCTAGTCTGTCCCCAGTGAAGTGTTCTCCGTTCCGTTCGTCCCGCAGGGCAATGAATACCTTATATGTTAGCGGGTGCCATATCAGGATTGGTTGCTCAGCAATGTGATAAGGAACGCGCTAATCCAGCCAGGCAGACAGACAGACAGACAGACAGACACACAGACAGACCATGGCAGAATTCCCTGGTGCACACATACATACCCACACACACACATACTCGCTCGCTCGCTCACTCACTCGCTCGGTCGCCCGCCCGCCCACCCACCCGTTCAACCACCCACCACCCAATTATTATTATTCCCATCACGTTTCCCCATTTCCCCTCCCCTTCTCCTCTTCGCTCCTCTCCCCGCGCACTCTCTCCCTCGCTCACTCACTCTGGACTTTTTAATGTTAAATCTAAAGAAAACAGTCTTGCTGAGGCCTCCCCTCCCCCACACCCGACCTTGCCTTCAAGCCCATGGTCACCTGCCTTCCTTTTAATAAATTATGCTGAACAAACAGTTTGTAAGGTTATTGCTGATAAAGCGTTCGGCATATGCAAAAAGCCGCAATCTGTGCCGTTCCCTCCTGGCTCCAAGCACCTGTTTCATCATCATAATAATAACAATAATAATAATAATTCTTGCATTTGATATAATGCCTCATCACGTCTTCGAGACGTCTCAAAACGCTTCGCAGGATATACTGTCAAGTGGATTGACTGTATATTTTGGGGGCGAAACGTGAGAGCCAATTGCGCACAACAGCGTCCCAACAAGCTCTGGGGATTCCCTGCCCCCCCCAGTGACTGGTCTGCCCTTCCTGGTCCTGCCGATGAGCCAGGCCGGGCTGTGCTGTCGTCAGCAGTGAGTGCCCTGGAATACTGCAAACCCAGACTAGAAATCGTCACAGAGGGTTGGCTCGATCCCGACGTCCCCTTGCCAGGCGTGCCACCTTGGAGTCAGTTCAGCTCCAAGGAGACCCTTCTTACCTCCCCTCACCCCAAGGAGGATAGGTTAATAAATCAACGTGTTATCACATCCGTTGTGTAACTTTGCCTTTTACACCCACTAATCCTGGGTGTGATTAGTAACAGCACATTGATTTTGAAGGTCATTTCCTGGTGCACATCAGCCTTTCACCTCCCACCACCATAAAGCAATCGAATTTTCCATGTCTCCATATCTCACCTCCCTGATCAGCAAACAGCCCCACGAGAGGAAAGGGAATCCTACCACTCAACTACTGTTAAACCTGCAAGCCAAAGCGCTAATGGATTGGGTGTTCCTAGCTGGACAAGCGGTGGGAAAGCCGGCCAGACAACGTTCTCAATGTGGTTTTAGCTGGTTAGACTCCCAACAGTTACCCAGACGCATACCCTGGGGTTCCCAAGCCTTGGCTCTTGCCAACCTGCGCCTAACAATTTCCGGAATTAGGTAAACAGGATGCGTCCCTCCAGGAAGCGAGCGAGTGCATGTTTTCATCATCAGAATAAGAATAAGAATGAACCTTGCATTTGATGTAGCGCCTCCAGGAAGAGAGCGTGCACACCAAACCTCAGGCAAGGTGGATCGCTTTCCGCCGGTAATAATCCCCTCAATGCAAAAAAAGAAAAAATGCGCTCACTCAATCCACGGCTGTTTGTGGGACACTGCTGCGCGGAATTGGCTGCCGCATTTTGTACTGGCAGAAATGCAGTGGCAAAGGTGCTGATAGAGTTTAGCTATAAAAACCGTGAACTGCAGCCACCTTTATTCTCAGGCTCGGTTGGATATCAAACCTTCCCTTTATCTGGCGGTGGCTGAGCCAGCGAGGCGCACCCACGGCTTAGTCCACCCTGTACCTGCCTAAAAATAAAATAAAAACGCGGATTATACGCAATAATATTAGAAGATTGCGGGCAGCACGGGACTGCGGTCAGTCTCTGAGTCCAAAGGTTGAGGGTTTAAGTCTCACGTTGAGGCTCAAACTCATATAATCCAAGCCTCTGGAGCAGTGCTGTGGGGTAGATAGGAACAGGTCTAGGCCAATCAGCCCCTCAAACCTGTTCTGCCAGTGGAGTCCTGTAGCAGAGTGGTTAGCGTGGGTTCGATTCCCAGACAGACTGAAACGTTAGAGAAAGTTTCCTTACTCCAACGCAACTCTGTTTACCTTGCAGTATGTAGGAACCCAGTTGTTAGTCGATCGGTGGATCGCTTTTCCGGGGATAATTATTCCTTTTAAAAAAAATGAAAGGTGCTCAAGATCTCATGGCACCTTCGGAAAAGATAAGGGAGTTTCTCTCTCTCTCGGTGTCCTGGCCAACAATTCCCCTGATAAAATTGGTCACTCAATCCACGGGACATTGGGAGAGAGAAACTATCGATTCTTTTCCGATACCGCCATTGGATCTTTAACATCCACCTGAACAGGGACCTTGGTTTAGTGTCTCACCTGAAGGACGGCACCTCCAACGATGTAACGACCTCCAGCGCCCCATTGGAGCGTCAGCTTAGACTACGTTGAGACGTCTCAAAACGTTTCATTTTACGGGGATATACGAGGGGGTTGGGGGGGGGGGGTGGTGAGGAGAGAGAGAGAGGGGGGGGTTGAGGAGAGGTGGGGAGGTATGAGGAGAGAGAAGGCATGAGGAAAGAGAGAGGGTGACGGGGGATGAGGATTGACTTTGTATTTTGTGAGCGAAAGGCGATTGCCAGTTTGCGCACCAGGATTGTTGGCCAGGACACCGAGAGAGAGAGAGAGAGAGAGAGAGAGGGAGAGAGAAACTCCCATTTCTTTTCCAATAACGTCACGGGAGATCTTTAACGTCCACCTGAACAGGCAGATGGGACCTTGGTTTAACATCTCACATGAAAGACGGCACCTCCAACAGCCTCCTCCCCCCACCCCCCACCTCCACCCTCCGCCCCCCCCGGCACTGTGCTGGAGCGTCAGCTTAGACTACGTGATTCCAAGTCACAGGTTAGGCCTCAGCTGGAATATTGTGTCCGATTCTGGGCACTGCACGACAGGATGAATATCAAAGCCCTGAGAGAGTGCAGAGGTGATGTACCAGAATGGTACCAGGGATGAGGGACGTTAGTTATGTGGGGAGACGAGAGAAGCTGGGATTGTTCTCCTTGGAGCAGCGAAGGGTACGGGGAGATTTAATAGAGATATTCAAAATTATGAGGGGTTTTGATAGAGCAGACAGGGAGAAACTGTTTCCACTGGGAGGTGAGCTGGTAGCCAGAACCAGAGGGGAGATGAGGAGACATCTTTTTTTTTACACACACGCACGGGGGGTTGTTACGGTCTGGAATGCACTGCCTGAAAAGGCGGTGGAAACAGATTCAATAACAACTATCAAAAGTGAATTTGATAGGATATGGGGGAAAGAGCGGGGGAGTGGGACTGAGCTGGGTGGGTCTTCCAAGGAGCCGGCCCAGGCACAATGGGCCGAATGGCCTCCTTCTGTGCTGTAATGTTCTATGATTCTGTTCTATAAGTCCCGACGTGGGGTCTTGAACCCACAACCTTCTGATTCAGTGTCACAGAGGCTGTGTGTGATGCTGAGCTGAGCATTGGTTCCATCGGTACGAAAATTCCTCGCTTTCTTCGGGGGAGGGGTGGGTGGGGAGGTGGGGGAACGACGACACTGAGCCAGGGAGGGCAGAGGGGAGGTGGTGCGAGAGAGCGGCGTGCGGGCTGTGAGTGAGGGGTGTTGTGGAGGGAGACTATAGGGGGAGGCGGAGGGGGAAGGAGAGGGTGGTGGGGGTGGAGGTGTGAGGAGAGAGGGGTTGAGGAGAGAGAGGGGAGGTGTGAAGAGATTGGGGGGGGTGAGTAGAGTGGGGGGTGAGGAGAGAGGGGGTGAGGAGAGAGGGAGGGGGGGAGGTGTGAGGAGAGAGGGGGTGTAAGGAGAGAGGGAGTGAGGAGAGAGGAAGGGGGGGAGGTGTGAGGAGAGAGGGGGGTGAGGAGAGAGGGAGGACGGGGTGAGGAGAGTGGGGGGGGGGCGGAGGTGTGAGGAGAGGAACGAGGGGGGGGGTTGAGGGAGAGAGGAGGGCGGGGTGAGGAGAGAGAGGTGGGTGGGGTGGGGTGGGGTGGTGGGGGGGCTGTGTGTCAGCCCCCACTCTGTGCTCCCTGAGATGTTTAACACTTGGGCCATCACTTTACCCAAAACCGAGGATATTCTTCACAAGAAGCTGAAGATGAACCCGTATCATCCCTTCACCTGCAATCAGCCTAATGGTGAGGTGGGTCGGGTGGGCGGGGGGTGGTGGGGGGGGGGTGCGGGGGGTTACAGAGAGGGTTAAACAATGGTGGGGATACAAGAACAGAAGCAGGTATCAGCCCAATGCTCTTTAATCACTGGGACGTTACTCCCGCTTGAGGGGGTGCTGTATAAATGCAAGTCGTTGTTATGGGTTTGACCCACTAAGTCAAGGGCTTTGAGCTCACAGTCGAGGCAGATGCTCCAGCACAGTGCTGGGGGTATGGGTGGATGTGGGAGGGGGGGGTGGGTGTGGTGGGGGCGCGGGGATGAGGAGGGTGGGGGGGGGAAGAAAGCACTGCACTGTCAGAGACGCCTCCTTCAGATGAGATGTTATAATAAAGATAATCCTTGCATCTGATTCAGAACCTCATCACGTCTTCGAGACGTCTCAAAGCGCTTGGCAGGATATGCTGTAAAGTGCAGTGACTGTGTGCTTTGTGGGCGAAACGCGGCAGCCAATTGCGCGCAGCAGCGTCCCCGCAAACAGCCGTGGATTGCGTGACACATTTTGTTTGGAAGGGATTATTACCCCTGGAAAGCGATCCTCCAATTGACTCACAACCGGGGTGACTACTGACTGCTAAGTGACCAGAGGCGTGTGGAGTAAGGAAACTTGCCCAACATTTCTCCCTGCCCAGGAATCGAACCCCCGGTCCTCTCGCTCGCGAGGCGGGTGGTCTAAACCGCTGAACTACGGGATTCCCAGGTTGCGTGGTTTGCGTGAAAGCCACTGTGTAAGCGCTGTGACTAACGTCGTGTTCTCTGTCTCTCCCTTTCTCTCGCTCTCCTTCTCTGCTCTGACACGATAGTCTTCGTGATGAGCTATGTTCACGCGGATTTGTGGAAAGGGCTGATTCTCTTCCTCATCGTTATTGTCGGATTCATTTTATACCGAGTGCACCTCACCCAGGTACACCCCCATCACAACGCTCCCCTCGCCTGTATCCTCACCCAACTCTGTACCCCCCATCACACCAGTCCTCGTTAGGCTCCACTGGCTCCCCATCGCCGAATGGATCTCAATTCAAGATCCTCACGCTCGTTTTCAAATCCTTTCATGCCCTGACACTTCCCTACCTCTCCGACCTGCTTAACCCCCCCTCAACCCACAACCCGCTCAACTGGCTCCGACCTTCTGGGTGTCCCTTGTGCCCTTTGTTCCACCATTGGTGGCCGCACTTTCAGCCGCTAAGCCCCGAATCTCTGGAACCTTTTCCCCCCTCACCCTCCGCCTCGCCCCTTCCTTCCCCATCTTCGGGTCGCGCCTGAAGACCTTCCCATTCGCACGTGGCTACGGTCACCTCCCAGCTCGACGTCGCGCTCTCCCACTGTCAAGCGCTCTGGGGACGCTACGACCGTGTGAGGGGCGCCACGTCAATGCAAGTTGTTGTTGCTCGTACACTGTATCCGAAAATATCTCGCTAGGCCGCCTGTTCCATACATTTACCATTCGCTCGCTCACCGAAATGGTGTTTCCCAGATTAGTTGTGAATTTGGATTGATGTTGTTGTTCTTCTTCTTCTTCTTCTTCTTCTTCTTCTTCTTCTTCTTGCTGTTGTTGTTGTCGTTGTTGTAGGACCACCAACAGTTTTCTGGGTTCTTCATCTTGCTGCTCATCCTGGCTTTGTGGATGATCTTCTCCTCCATTGGCAAACGATACTTGGTGTTGGATATGAACATGGGGATGTACAAGTTTTACATCTCTGGCCACTTACATTTCCAGGGCCCACTGTATAATATCTACATCCGGCTCAAAGCCCAGAAGAATGGTAGGTAAAATAACGATAAATAATCCTTGCATTTCATACAGCGCCTTCTCACGTCTCAAAGCGCTTCACAAAATACGCCGCAAAGTGAATTGACTGTGCATTTTGTGGGCGAAACGCGGCAGCCAATTGCGCACGGCAGCGTCCCCACAAACCGTCGTGGATTGCAATGGGGGTTCCTACTTATTGCTAGGTAAACAGAGGCGTGTGGGGTAAGGTAACTTGCCTAACTTTTTGCCCTGCCTGGGAATTGAACCCAGATCCTCTCACTTGCAAGACGAATGCTCTAATCACTGAGCTACAGGACCTAACGCACTGGTCACTTGGAGCAAAGAGTCATCCCACTCAGCTCCTGTTAACCCTGCCAGCAAATCCCGAATGGGTAGGGTGGTCCTAGCTGGACAAGCAGTGGGAAAGCTTCCATACAGCGCTCTCAATGGCTAGCTGTGCGGTTTTAGCTGGTTAGACTCCAGCAGTTACCCCAACGCACACTCCGGGGTCCCCAAGCCTTGGCTCTCACTAACTTGCGCTGAATATTCTCAGGAATTAGGTGAGCGGGATGTGTTGCTCCAGGGTGAGAGAGAGAGAGAGAGAGAGAGTGTGTGTGTGGCCATTTCATTCCTTACACATGTGGGTCTGGTTTGGAGACTTGGGATCAGAGCAACCTGAACTGTATTCCCAGCGCATCCTTCTTTGAGACCAGGTCACATATTCACCTCAGCATCTGCCTGGCTCCAGCCTCCTGCATGTCCTTCTTGTCCTCCGATCCACCATTGGTGGCCACGCTTTAAGACACGACGCCGCGAAACTCTGGAGCACTTTTCCTCCATCCCTTTGCCTTGCCCCTTCCTTCCCCATCATCAGATCATGCCTGAAGACCTTTCTCTTTGACTGTGCCTAACGTCACCTCCCCTCTCCCTCTCCCCCCTGGCTCGGGGTCGTGCTCCGTCACTTTCAAGCGCTCCAGGACGTCACCCGCTATATAAATGCAAGTTGTTGTTGTTGAGGTGGGGTGGAATTGCTGGGGTGTAACCTGAGGACGTTGATTCAAGATAATTGGCAAAAGAACCAGAGCCACCTCCCTCCACAAGCTGCAGGTCATTCAGAACTCCGCAGCTCGTGTACTGTCCCGCACCAGGCTTCGGCGACCACATCACTCCCACCCTCGCTCGCCTCCACTGGCTCCCCATCCCCCAGAGGATTGATTTCAAGATCCTCATCCTCACCTACAAGGCCATTCACGGCCTTGCTCCCTCCTACCTCTCCAACCTACTATCCCCCTACCTACCTGCCCGTACCCTCCGTTCCTCTGGCTCTGGTCTGCTCCACGTCCCCCGCCCCAACCGCCCTACCATCGGTGGTCGGGCCTTCAGCCTCTCAGCTCCCAGGCTCTGGAACTCCATCCCCCAGTGCCTTCGCCGCTTCCTCCCTTTCCTCCTTCAAGGCCGGTCTCAAAACCTTTCTCTTTGACCGAGCCTTCAGCTCCCCTCTCGACTCTCTTCCCCCTCCTCGCTCCCTCCCTTCCCTCCCCTCATCCTGACCATTTCCCCCCTCCTCGCTCCCTCCCTTCCCTCCCCTCACCCTGACCATTTCCCCCCTGCTCGGGTCATGACCCAACTGTGCAGCGCCTTGGGACGTCCTCCTGACGTGAAAGGCGCTTTATAAATGGAATCTTGTTGTTGTTGTTGTTGTTGTTGTTGTTGAGGGGAGATGAGGAGACATTTTTTTTCACACGGAGAGTTGTTACGGTCTGGAATACACAGCCTGAAAGGATGATGGAAACAGATTCATTGACAACTTTCAAAAGATAATTGGATAGGTACTTCATAGAATCATAGAATTATACAGCACAGAAGGAGGCCATTCGGCCCATCGTGTCTGGGCCTGCACTTTGAAAAGAGCTATCCAATTCAATCCCACTCCCCCGCTCTCCCCCCCCCCTAGCCCTGCAAGCTTGTCCTCCCCAAATAATTATCCAAAGAGGAAGAGGAAAAAGTTGAAGGGGAAATACTTGCAAGGATATGGGGAAAGAGCGGGGGAGTGGGACCGATTGGGTAGCTCTTCCAAAGAGCTGGCACAGGCACCATGGGCCGAATGGCCTCCTCCTATGCTGTAATATTCTATGATTCTTTGAATGGTGTGCGCTAACCCTATCTGGTCTCTGGTTCCAGGCTACGGGGAGCTCCTGTACAAACTGATCCTCAATGGTGAAAATATCGAGCACCAAGACCTGACTGGCATTCGCTTCTCAGAGGCACCTGAGGTACTCACAGCAGAGACAACAGTCTAATAATAATAATAATAAGCCTTGCGTTTGATATAGCGCCTTATCCCCGTCTTCGACACGTCGCAAAGCGCTTTGCAGAACATACGGTAAAGTGAAGTCACTGTTTTTTTTGTGTGGGAGAAATGCGGCAGCCAACTGTAGTTATAGACGCACTAAATAGGGAGAAAAATCTAATCGGAAACCACTTCTGTCTAATCAGAACCCTTGTCCTTGCTTTCATAGCCCTCCAGCCCTTGTTCCTCCCTACCTCTGTCACCTGCTAACTCCATACGGACCTGTCCGCTCCCTACACTCAGCGGGCTCCGGCCTGCTCCACGTCCCCCATTGGCGGTCGGGCCTTCAGCCTCTCTGCCCCCATCTTTTTGGAACTCCATCTCGGAGTGCCTCCGCCTCGCGCCCTCTCTTTGCCTCCTTCAAGGCGCGACTCAAGATCTTCCTCTTCGACCGTGACTGCGGTCGCCCTCCTATCCCTACCCTCCCAGCCCTCCATCCCTCTTGTTCAGAAACCCCCAGCTTGGGTCCCTGACTGTCCAGCGCTAACGTGAAAGCCATTATACGAATGTAATTGTTGTTGTTGTTGTTGTTGTTGCTGTTAGAAGCTGGAGAGGCTGGGAAAGCGAATGGCGAGCAAGCTGAATTTAAATTATTTCGACCACCTCGACAAGTCTGACAAACACATCATAAGACATAAGCCTCCCATCTGGCTGCAGGACGACACCGCAATATCACAATGCGAATTCAGGTCAATGTGTAATTAAACTATTGTATTCCACGTTTACATCTGGTGTCTGCCTCTCACCTACCCCACATTACACCTCCTCGGGGGTAGGGTGGATGGGGTTGGTGGTGGGGGGGGGGGGGGGTGGTGGTTGGGAGGTAAGCGGGGTCACCTTGTAGCTGAATTGGCTCCAAGGTGACGTGCCTGGCAATGGAACGTCGGCATCGAGCCCCCCCCCCACCCCCTACCTCTGTGACGGTCTCTGGTCCGGTTCCTGAGCCAGGAGGGTTCGCGGTATTCCAGGGCGCTCACTGCTGATCACAGCACAGCCCGGCCCTGGCTCATCGGCAGGGCCTGGAAGGGCCGACCAGTTTTACTGGGGGCAGGGAATCTTCCCGCTCAGCCCCTGTCAGCCTCGCAAGCCAAAGCCCCAACGGAGAGGGTGGTCCCAGCTGGACAAACAGCGGGAAAGCTTGCAAGACAGCAATATCAATGGCAAGCTATGTGGATTTAGCTGGTTAGACTCCAGCAGTTACCCCAACACGCAGTCCGGGTTCCCCAAGCCTTAGCTCTTGCCAACCTGCGCCTAATACTCTCCGGAATTAGGTAAGCGGGGGGGGGGGCGGGGGCGTCCCTCCAGGAAGAGAGGGAGAGAGAGAGAGAGAGCGCATTCCATTCCAACCATCTATCTCTGGGATTTCCATGTGCAGTTGGGATGCGGGGAATTCTCAGATTGGTTTGGAGCCTCTTAAGCGACGGTAAACCAACACATCTGTGCCCTGTTTTAACTCAGACGTTGGAGACACCCCCTAAACCGACACGTTGGAGACGTTCCCTATCTCACACGCGGGGGGGGGAGGGTTGAACTTTAAGTGCTTTGAGATGTCCTCTCAAGGTGAAGGGCACTGTGTCAACTCAAATTCCACTGCTTTGTGTTGGAGACACTCCCTATCTCACACATTGCGGAGGGGGGGGTGGGGTCAGCCTGGCTCAGCAGGAAAGAGAAGGGAATTTCTCCCGCCCGGCGAACAATCCCCCAAAGAAAAATTGGTCACTCACTTCATGGCTGTTTCATGGGGACACTGCTGCGTGCAAATGGGCTACTGTGCACACCAATAAATAATAATAACAATAATAATAATAATCCTTGCATTTGCTATAGCGCCTTATCACGTCTTCGAGGAGCCTCAAAGCGCTTCACAGTGAAGTCAATTGCCTGTATATTGGCTATCGGCTCTGGAACTCCATCCCCCAGTGCCTTCGCCGCTTCCTCCCTTTCCCCCTTCAAGGCCGGTCTCAAGACCTTTCTCTTCGACCGTGCCTTCAGCTCCCCTCTCGACTCTCTACCCCCTCCTCGCTCCCTCCCTTCCCTCCCCTCACCCTGACCACCTCGCCCCCCCAAGGCTCGGGTCCCGACCCAACTGTCCAGCGGCTCGGGACGTCCTCCCGACGTGAAAGGCGCTGCATAAGTGGAATCTTGTTGTGGTTGTTGTCGTATATATCTTTTTTACGCAGTGCTACACTTTACAGAGGCTGTGAGATGGTGTGTAGGGGCCCCACCAAATGCAAGGTTTCGTTGTACAGTATTTTGGGTGTTTTGTGAGGGAGTTGGGAGTGATGTTATACTGACAACTGTCAACAGGGGGCGCTAGTCGTCGGTTAAGGAAACAGACCAGCAAATGAATGGGCAATGGCACCGCCTATTGGTGGATATGTGACATGACAGGCAGCTCATCATCTCACCGGAATCGAAGTCACCGGGACGTTCAAAGTAATAATAATAATAAATAATCACAATAATAATCCTGGCATTTGATATAGCGCTTTTCACGTCTTCTCGACGTCCCAAAGCGCTTCACAGAACACACTGTAAAGTGAACTGACTGTATGTTTGTGGGCGAACGCGGCAGCCGATTGCGCACCGCGATGTCCCACAAACAGTCGTGGATTGAAAATGACCAATTTATTATTGTTTTTTGGTTTTGGAGGGATTGTTATTAGGCTCTGTGTGGAGTAAGGAAACTTGGCCGAGGTCTCGCCCTCTGCCTGGAATTGAACTCAGGTCTCTCACTTGCAAAGCGAGTGCTCTAACCACTGAGCATTAGGGTTATAATAAGAACATTAATAATCCTTGCATTTGATGTAGCGCCTTAGCACGTCTTCGAGACGTCTCAAAGCGCTTCACTAGAATATACTCGATCGTTAATTGCGCACCGCGGTGTCTGTCCCACAGAGAGCCATGGATTGAGCGACCAAATTATTATTATTATTTTTTAAGGGATTATTTTTAAGGCACATACACACACACACACACGCACACAGACAGACAAGAACAAAGACACACGCACTCGTACAAACACGCACGTATGCATACAGAGATATGCACGCAAAACAATTTACATTTATATGGCACCATTCACACCGGGAGGTTGTCTCAAAGCACTTTACACAGCTGGCTGGGTTCTCCAGGGTAGGAAAGGGGGGGGGGAGGCAAACACACACACACACACACGTATAAACTCATACAAAGACACTTACAGACGTTCTCACACATACACACAAATCACACGCAATCGTATACAGACACACACCACCACAACACACAGAGTAAGTAATGGAGGGAGGGTTAGTGTATGTGTCGTGTATGTCTCAGGGTGTGAACAGGAGTGAAACACCAGCAACAAATTACATTTACACCGAGCCTTTCATGTCAGGAGGAGGTCCCAAGGCACTGGACAGTCAGGGATTTGGACTCAAGCTATGGGTTGGAATCAGGAAGGGTGGAGGGTAAGGGTGGGAGAGTGGTCGAAGAGGAGGGTCTTCAGAAGGGCCTTGAAGGAGACAAGGGAGGGAGCGAGGCAAAGGGAACGTGGGGTGGAATTGCAAAGGGTAAGGGCAGAGAGGCTGAAGGCCCGACCGCCAACGCTGGGGCGGGCCGGGCGGGGGACAGGCGGAGGAAACGGACAGGGAGGGATGGACACCTGACAGACAGCTGGGTTGATTTGTGCTGAGCTGGGAAGCTGCTTCTCTCGGTGACTGAGAGCAATCTGCTTAACGAGGCCCGGCTGACACTCAGCAACGCATATTAATAATAATAATAATCCTTGCATTTGATATCACGCCCCGTCACATCTTCGAGACGCCTCAAAGCTCCTTCACGGAATGTACTCTAAAGTGAATTGACTGTGTATTGTGTGGGCGAAACGCGGGAGCCATTTGCGCACACACCAGCGTCCCGCGAACAGCCGTGGATTGAGTGACCAAATAGTTTTTTCCTCGAGGGATTATTATCCCCGGAAAGCGATCCGCAAATCGACTAACAACCAGGTTCCTACTTACTTACTGCTTGGTAAACAGAGGCGTGTGGCGTAAAGAGACTTGCCTGACGTTTTGCCCGGCCAGGGAGTGAGTGCTCTAACCACTACGTTACAGGACAGTGCTCAAGGTGCGGCCCTGACACGATACAGCCTGAGCATCATATCAGCGTCCTGCTGCCTGGTTTGTGGCGGTCTCACACTGTTTCGACATGGTGAGCGATCAGTCAACCAACACCCCAAAATCTCTTTCAGCTTCCCCCTCGGCAAGTTCTACCTCGTTCAAGCAGTCCTAGTGTTTCCTATTCTCTCGCCGCCTCGCCCCTCCCCAATGCGCTTCAGTCCTCATAATCCTGTGGCGTCCTGCAGCTCAGTGGTTTAGGGCCCTCGCCTCGCAAGCGAGAGGACCCGGGTTCGAGGCCTGGGCAGGGCGAAACGTTGGGCAAGTTTCCTTACTCCGCACGCCTCTGTTTACCTACTAGCGGTAAGTAGGAACCCGGTTGTTAGTCGACTGGCGCCTCGCATTTCCGAGGGTAATAATCCCTTCAATTGGCGGCCGCGTTTCGCCCACAAAACATACAGTCAATTCACTTCACGATATATTCTGTGAAGCGCTTTAAGACGTCTGGAAGACGTGATGAGGCGCTCTGTCAAAATGCGAGGATTATTTATTTATTCCTAGAGGTGTAGCTCCTTGCTTTTATCTGTTCGAAACGCCTTTTGCCGCCCTTAAGGTGAGACGTGAAACCAAACGTCCCGTCTGTGCCTGTTCGAGTGGGCGTTAGAGATCTGAAAAGAGAAGGGGATTTCTCTCCCTCTCTCCCGGTGTCCTGGCCGACAATCCCCCCGATAAAAAAGTCGGTGGCTCGCTGAATCCACAGCTGTTTGTGAGACACTGCTGCGCGCACAAACTGTCAGTCCCGTTTCGCCCATGAGATATACAGTCACCACACTTGGTGGTGAAGCACTTTGAGATGTCCTCCCAATGTTAAACACGATGCATCCAGCGCAGCAGAGCCCAACTCACGAGTCCACAGACCAGATGTTAGCGCTCGGGGGTGGTGGGGAGGTGGGGGTATGAGGGGGTGGTGGGGGGGGGGGTGGAGAGGCAGTCACCACAGGCAACGTCAGTAACCTCATCTCCTGTTACTCAAACATGAACACGAGCTGCCCGAAGGCTTTCCGAAACATTCTCGACCCTTCCCGACCTCCGAAGGCGGCTGCAGGCCTCCATGTCAAGCTGGTGATTAGAATAATGAGGCGGAAGGAGTAATGAGGGGGTCCCAGGGCAGTGCCCCCCCCCCACACACACACACACATACACACCACATTGCCCGAGGTGTCACACCTGGAATTGCGCTGTGGTGTTTGGGGACAAAGGGAGTTTTAATGCAGCAGCCACACAAGGTCTGAACCCCGGCTCGTCACTCACCTATCCCCCTTGGGACGGGAGCTAAGTGGGGTCTCGTTGGAGCTGAACTGGCTCCAAGGTGACACGTTAGGCAATGGACTATCGGAATTGAGCCCCCGCCCTCTGTGACGGTATCTAGTCCAGTTCCTGAGCCAGGAGGGTCCACAGTATTCCAGGGCACTCACCGCTGATGGCAGCAGAGCCCGGCCCTGGCTCATTGGTAGGACCTGAAAGGGCCGACCAGTCATCGGGGGCAGGGAATCCTCCCACTCAGCTCCTGTTAACCCTGCAGCCAAAGCCCTAATGGGTAGGGTGGTCCTAGCTGAACAAGTAGCAGAAAAGCTTGTCGGACAGCGATATCAATGTTAAGCTATGTGATTTTAGCTGGTTAGACTCCAGCAGTTACCCCAACGAACACTCTGGGGTCCTCAAGCCTTGGCTCTTGCCAACCTGCGCCCAATACTGTCCGGAATTAGGTAAGCAGGACGTGTCCCTCCAGGGAGAGAGAGAGCACATTGCATTCCAACAATCTATCTCTGGGATTTCCGTGCGCAGGTGGGATTGTTGGCGCAGGACACCGGGAGAGATGCAGAGAAACTCCCTTCTCTTTTCCAATAGCGAAGCAGGATCTTTAACGTCCACCTGAACAGGCACAGACGGGGCCTCGGTTTAACGTCTCATCCGAAGGACGGCACCTCTGACAACGCAGCACGCTCTCCACCCCCCAGCGCTGGACTGGAGCGTCAGCTTAGACGATGTGATTCCGAATCAAGACGGGTGGGGCTTGAACCCACAACCTTCTGACTCAGAGGCAACAGTGCTGCCACTGCTGCCCGGCCGACACACAAAACATAGAGACCGCAAATCGAAACAAAGGTACCGACTGGATTCTCGTTGATGCCTTAGCCCTCAGAGCGCGTCTAATACCTGTAAACCGGTTGACAGCTTTAATGATATTAACCGCTTAGCTGGTGGGTGTAATCTGCACGTCTGTGGGGCAGTGAATCCTGCAGCAATCAAAGTGGAGTTCGGTAGCTCAGTTGGTTCGTGGGCTCGCCTGGCAAGCGATTGGTTTCGATTCCCGGGAAAGACAGGAGAGCAGCGAGGCTGATCACAGCGTTCGAGACAGAGACAGAGACAGAGACAGAGGAGAGCAGCGAGGCTGATCACAGCGTTCGAGATAGAGACAGAGACAGAGACAGAGGAGAGCAGCGAGGCTGATCACAGCGTTCGAGATAGAGACAGAGACAGAGACAGAGGAGAGCAGCGAGGCTGATCACAGCGTTCGAGATAGAGACAGAGACAGAGACAGAGGAGAGCAGCGAGGCTGATCACAGCGTTCGAGACAGAGACAGAGACAGAGACAGAGGAGAGCAGCGAGGCTGATCACAGCGTTCGAGACAGAGACAGAGACAGAGACAGAGGAGAGCAGCGAGGCTGATCACAGCGTTCGAGACAGAGACAGAGACAGAGACAGAGACAGAGACAGAGACAGAGACAGAGACAGAGACAGAGACAGAGACAGAGGAGAGCAGCGAGGCTGATCACAGCGTTCGAGACAGAGACAGAGACAGAGACAGAGACAGAGGAGAGCAGCGAGGCTGATCACAGCGCTAGAGAGATGAGCTGTTAATCATGTTTAGGTAAGCTTTAACGAGATAAACTTTTTAAAGCGTCATCTTCACCTGAATCCAGTCACAACGATCATTGAATCCGTATCTCAAAGTGCTTTACAAAGTTTTTTCGACTGTGTTTTCGAGCAGTCAATGTGCACATCATAATAATAATAATAATAATAATAATAATAATAATAATAATCCTTGCATTTGATATAGCGCTTTTCACATCTTCTCCACGTCTCAAAGCGCTTCACAGAATATACTGTAAAGTGAATTGACTGTATATTTGTGGGCGAACGCGGCAGCCAATTGCGCGCAGCAATGTCCCACAAGTGAGTGACCAAATCTATCTGGGGTTTGTTGGTCAGGACACCGAGGGAGAGAAAGAAATTCCCTCCTCTTTTCCAATAGCATCACTCGATCTTTAGCGTCCACCTGAACAGACACAGATGGGACCTCAGTTCAATGGCTCATCTGAAGTACGTTGCCTCCGACAGTGCAATTCCCCCCCCCCCAGCGCTACACTGGAGTGTCAGCTCCTGGTGTCCTGGCCAACAATCTCCCAAATAAAATTGTTCGCTCGCTCCATGACCGTTTGTGGGGCACTGCTGTGCGCAACTGGCTGCCACGTGTGGCCCACGCAATGCACGGTCACTACACTTTACAGTAAACCCTGGGAAAGCATTTTCAGACGTCTTGATGACGCGATAAGGCGCGAGATTAAATGCAAAGATTATGATGTGATTCCAGGGGCTTGAGCCCGCAACCTTCTGACTCGAAGAAAGAGAGCACTACCACTGCGCCAGGATGTCACACAATGCGGATTTATTGGTGCGTTTTTCACCTGGGCAACCTACTGTGCAAAAAGGCAAAATACTTCGGCTACGACTCCACGGCTCAATCATGTTAGCCTGTCTCAGCAACTGGCTCCGGCCTCCTGTTTGTCCCTCGTCCCCTCCGCTCCACCATCAGTGGCCATGCCTGCAGTCACTACACCCTGAAACTATGGAACCCTCTCCCTCAATCCCTCCGCCTCGCTCCCTTCCCCACCTGCAAATCTCACCTAAAGACCTTCCTTGTTGGTCGGGCTTACGATCACCTCTCCCGTCCCTCTCTCCCTGGCTCGGGGTCAGACTCCGCCACTGTCAAGCGCTCCGGGACGCTACCCAAGTTGTTGTTGTTATACGTCCATTTTTTTATTAAACGTATTTTAAAGTGGGGGCACTTGGACCTAAAAGCCTCAGATCTCTCCCGGTTGAAGCCAACCCAGAACTTTCCTGTAACATAATTGGATTCTGATCCCGAATAACTTTACATCTAAGAGCTCTCGCTGCTGCTCAATGGGTGCAGTGTTGGGCTCTACAGACCAGGAGGTCTCAGGGTTGAATCGTGGTCTGAGCCTTTCTTGAATATGGGAACAATATCTGCTGCTTTCAGACTGTTGAACTTCCCCAATGCCCGATTGACTTCCTCATGATGTCTGTCACGAATCCCCTGTCTTGTCTCCCTAAATAGCCCGGGCTACAGGTCGTCGATCGCATGGCATTTGCTAGTTTTAATTTCAAGTTGGCCGTCGTTGTAGTGATGTGATCAAAGGTTGTTCATTGCCACAAACAAGGGACCCGCTGTCCTGTTACACGCGGTCCTGTAGCTCAATGGTTCGAGCACTCGCCTCGCAAGCGAGAGGACCCGGGTTCGATTCCCGGGCGCAAATTGGCTTTCGCCACAAATTATACAGTTTACAAGTACATTCTACGAAGCGCTTTTAGGCAACTCGAAGACATGGTAAGATGTCTATATCAAACGCAAGGATTATTATTATTATTATTATTTCTTCAGACTGGTGATGTAGAGGGGAAAACACTGTCCTCGTTTTAAAACTTGCGTCCCCTTGTCCAGAGAGGAGGGAGGGAGGAATAAACAAGGGAAGGAAATGATTATGGCAAGAAATAAGAAACACACACATGATATATTACGAATTGTCTTTATTTATTATTTTTAAATTATGAAGTGCTCCAAACGTGTCTGGTGCCATTGTGCTTACAACCGTTCTGTTCAGATACTGGCTTTTTAAAAAAAAAATCTCATGAAAATCTCCGCACATACAGGAGATTATAGCTACTTTTTTTTTTAACAACAACTCAAAATGGTGCTTTTCGTTTTTCTTTTCAAGTCTCGAATAGTATTTACAGGGTTTTATTTCTCTCGCTCTCTCCCTCTCGCCCGTCCGCCCGCCCGCCCGCTTTCTTTCTCTCGCTACACATCCCCTGCTCTTTATTTTATTTTAAAAGCGGGTTAGAATCACAGAACCATCATCCTATTAGCAGAGCAGAAGAAGCCGATTAATTCGTCCCATCGTGCCCGTGACTATTCCTTTGCGAGCGAACCTTTTCGGTCCCGTTGACCTGCCCTTTCCCCCATTCAAACCCCTCGTCCTTTATTGTTTATTGATAATAAATACAGCGATTTCTACCTGATTCTAGGAGTGCTACTAGTTCGTGTCAGACATGGTGTCAGACAGTGTCAGACAGTAAGATGGGGTGACTCAGGATGATTACAGGGCTAACGAAACCCACTCAGAAACTGAATGGTTAGAAGCGCTGTCCTTGCAGCACCTGAAGACAGACACTACCATGAAAGGAAAGCAAGCATTGCATTAAAATGGAAGATTAATTTGTCTATAAGACTATATTGGAAAAGTCCCTGAATATTTTATCATGTTATTATTAAGTATTATTATTCTTTAAATAACTGCTTTATTCCCCTCCTATTCAGAATACTGGATTAAAATGTACCTGATATCATCTGCTTTTTATTTTATTTCAAACGCTATTTTTCCCGCTTCTTAAAAATATCATGCGTCAGATATTATTATTGCTTCTATAGTTTATTGTAGGCGCCTACGTGAAATATTGCCCCCAAAAAACTGGCTACGGTATTTATTCTTATTTATCCAAAAAAGTTAAAATATAATACTTTACAATTGGCATAGATTCGATATTTGTTGCATGCGTAAAATGCAGAGTTTCTTAAAATAAACCCAACCGGTTTGTTTCCCTCTCCTCTCTCCTTTTTGTAAACCCCCTTTCGGAAAGTGACAAGCGCTTTGGCATTTCTGTAACACATTTAACACTTGATCAAATACTGAGCTCAGTGATGGACCAAATAAATGGGGGTAGGGTGTTGGCGTTGGGGCTGGGGTAGGGTTCAGGGGTTGAGAGGGGTGACTTGAGTTGGGATGGGGCTGGGGGTGGAGTGGGTTGGGGTTGCATTGTGTTGGGCTGGGTTGGGATTGGTTGGGATGGGTTGGGTGGGTGGATTTGGGGTGGGATTGAATGGGTTAGATTGGTATTGGATTGGGGTTAGTAGAGTTGGGTTGGGGTGAATTGAGTTGGAATGGAATTGGGTTGAGGGTGGGGCTGGGGGTGTGGGTTGGGGTTGAGCGGGGGGTGGGGTTGCGGTTGTGGGTTGGGGCTTGAGTTGTGGGTCGGATTGGAGTGGGCCTGGGGGTGGGTTGGGGTTGGGGTTGGCGGTGGGGTTTGGGGGTGGGGTTGGAGTTGAGTTGGGGGTTGGGGGGGGGTTGAGTTGGGGTTGGGTTGGGAGCTTTTGGGGAGGAACAAACCATACTAAGATATAAAATGCAACTCAGTACTTCAGAAAGAGTGCACTGTGCATAGGATCCAATAAATAAATAAATAAATAAATCAATAAACAAACAGATAAATAAATAAAAAAAAACAATAAAACAAACAATAAATAATTCCATTAAAAAAAAAATCACTTTGTTACACACAATGTTACCTTAAAGGTGAGAGAGAAGGGGGCCACAGATCAATCGTTGGGTAGACAAGACTACTATTGTCCTCCGATAGAAAAGGTTCGACCTCTCGGTGGTTTACAAACACCTTCAGTTCCTTCGCTGAATTTCAGCGAACGAGTTTGCCGGGTTTTAGTGTCTCTACAGCTTAAAGTGAGGAGTTTTGTTTTAAAATCTATTCCTGTATAAAGTTCATGCGAAAATCACAAGCAGAACATTTCTTCCATTCTCTCTTGTAGAAAATAGTTTCGATGTGCTATCTATCACACGTGGCAATCAACATCTGTGTCTTGTTTCTCCTGGTTCGGTGTATGACTTGAAGGTAGAGGACGAGGAAGAGGAAAGGGGCAATGACGACGAAGGTGAGGAGCAATTTGAAGGGGAAGATGAAGGTGATGGAGGAGGAGGTGGAGAGAGATGAAAACGAGGGCGATGAAGACGCTGAGGAGATAATAATAATAATAATAATAATAATCCTTGCATACGATACAGCGCCTTTTCGCGTCTTCGAGACGTCTCAAAGCGCTTCACGGGATACACTGTAAAGTGAATTTTGGGGGCGAAATGCGGCAGCCAATTACGCACAGCAGCGTCCCTGCAAACAGGCGAGGACTGACTGACGAATTTGTTAATTCTCTTTTTGAAGGGATTATTATCCTCGAAAAAGCGATCCGCCAATCGACTAACAACCGGCTTCCGGGTTTACTCCTGAGTAAACAGAGGCGTGCGGAGTAAACCCCGGGAATGGAACCCAGGTCCTCTCGCGCTCTAACCACTGAGCCTCAGGACTCCGCAGTGAGGGAGACGAAGATGATGAGGAGGAAGTCGATGAGGATGGAAGAATGAATGAATGAATGAATGAATGAATGAATGAATGAAGATGAGGAGAGAGTGGTCAGGCCAGGTCAGGCCTCCACCGCGTTGAGTGCAGGGCTGGCGGTGCCGGTGGTGTCGGGGGGGAGCCCCCGGGGCCCCCCTTGAAGCAGGCCGACTCGTAGTGCTTGTTCAGGTAGGACTTGAGGGCGAAGGTCTTGTGGCAGCGCTTGCAGCTGAAGTGCTTGAAGGCCGAGTGCGTCTGCATGTGGGCCCGCAGGTTGGAGCGGTCGGCGAAGGCCTTGCCGCAGTGGGCGCAGCCGAAGGGCTTCTCCCCGGTGTGCGAGCGCATGTGGCCCTGCAGCAGCCAGGGCCGGCTGAAGGCCTTGCCGCAAGCCCCGCACTTGTGCCGCAGGTCGTGGGTCAGCAGGTGCATGGCCATGGCCGGCATGGACACGTAGACCTTGCCGCAGGTCGGGCACTTGAGGGCCAACTTGCTGTCCAGGCTGCGGTGGGTCTGCTTGTGGCGGCTCAGGTTGGACGAGGTGGCGTAGGTCTTACCGCACTCCCCGCAGGCGTGCCGGTGGGTGGGGCTCGCCCCGCGTCGTCGTCGGACCCGCCCCCGGCCCCCGCCCCGGCCCCGCCTCCGCCTCCGCCTCCGCCCCCGGCCCCGCCCCTCCTCCTTCGTCTGGACCGGCCGTCGGTGATGAAGAAGGCAGCCACGCTGTAGCCCTCGCTCACCGCGGCGTCGCCGTTGATGTAGCCGGCCCCCGCCTGCGGGCTGTCCGGCTGCTCCGGCTGCTCCGGCCGGCAGCACTCCCGCCCCGGCACCGCCGCGTAGAGGGGCTCCGGGGAGGCCAGCCGGAGGCCGGTGTCACCATCCTCGTAAACACTGCTCGGCCTGATGTAGTCACTGATGTAACCTGGGAGAGAGAGAGTTTTTTGAGGAGGCGGATTAAAGAGAGACGGGTCTCTATGGGTGGGGTCTACCTGGACTTCCAGAAGGCATTTGATCAGGTTCCACACGAGAGGTTATTAGCGACAAGGAAAGCACTCGGAATCGGAGGTGGCCTCGTAACGTGGCTTGGGAATCGGCCCATTGTGTGCCCGCTGGCTCTTTGAAAGAGCCGTCCAGGTTAGTCCCACTCCCCCCGCGCTCTCCCCATTGCCTTGCAAATTTGTCCTCCCCAAATATCTATCTACTTCTCTCTTGAAAGTTGCTATCGAATCGGCTTCCACCGCCCTTTCGGGCAAAGCAAAAAACACACAGCCTGCCATTGATATGGCTGCCGGCAAGCTTTAACCCGCTGCTCGTCCAGCTAGGACCATCCTACCCGTTAGAGCTTTGGCTTGCTGGGCTGACAGGAGCTGAGCGGGATGACTCTGGATGAGTGAGGTGTCTATGGATGTCGTCTACCCGGACGTTCAGAAGGCATTTGATAAGGTTCCGCACAAGAGGTTATTAGCAATAATAAAAGCGCTTAGAATCGGAGGTGACCTTGCGACGTGGCTTGGCAGTTGATTGGGAGGCAGGAAACGGAGCGTAGGGATGAAAGGAACTTTCTCCGATTGGCGGGACGTGACAAGTGGCGTTCCCGGGGGTCTGTACTGGGGCCTCAGCTTTACACCATTTATATTATATCTATATATATATATATATATGTGCGGGTGTGTGTGTGTGTGTGTGTATATGTATATAAATGACTTGGTTGAAGGAATAGAGAGTCTTACATCCAAATGTGCGGATGACGTAAAGTTAAGGCCAATTAATTGGAGTTGAGGTACAGATCAGCCGTGATCTGATCAAATGGCCAAACAGGCTTGAGGGGCTGATTGGCCCTATTCCTGTGTCTACGTTTCTTTGAGAACGAGAAAGAGAGGTCGTGAGACGGGGAGCGAGCGAGCGGGCGGGCGTAGAGAGATGCGGGGAGACAGGGGATTGAGAGCCGCAGAGAGAAAGGGGGAAAAAGATAAAGAGAGGTAGGGAGAGTGGGGGGGCGGACGTGGAGAGGGGGAAGAGAGAGGGAGGAAGGAGCGACAGATAAGAGTGGCAGAGAGAGGGAGAAAGGGGTGGGGGGGGGGGGAGAGGGGGGGAAAGGCTGTGAGAAAGCTCCAAGTTCTCAGACTCAGTGTATCCCACACAAACACACGTTGTCTCTCCCTCACACACGCGCACACACACACACTACACTTTCTCTCGCACACACTGTCTCTCTCTCTCACACACACACACACACACACACACACACTGTCCCTCTCACACACACACAAGCACTGTCCCTCTCACACGCACACATACACTGTCCCTCTCACACACACACATACACACGGTCCCTCTCACGCACATTGTCTCTCTCTCACACACACACATACACACACTACACTTTCTCTCACACACACTGTCTCTCTCTTATACACACATAACAACACACCGGCTCTCACACTCACACACCTGCTCTCACACTCACACACCGGCTCTCACACTCACACACCTGCTCTCACACTCACACACCGGCTCTCACACTCACACACCGGCTCTCTCACACTCACACACCGGCTCTCTCACACTGACACACCGGCTCTCACACTCACACACCTGCTCTCTCACACTCACACACCGGCTCTCACACTCACACACCGGCTCTCACACACTGACACACCGGCTCTCTCACACTCACACACCGACTCTCTCACACTCACACACTGGCTCTCACACTCACACACCGGCTCTCACACTCACACACCGGCTCTCACACACTGACACACCGACTCTCTCACACTCACACACTGGTTCCCTGACACTCACACACCAGCTCTCTCACACTCACACACCAGCTCTCTCACACTCACACACCTGCTCTCACACTCACACACCGACTCTCTCACACTCACACACTGGCTCTCTCACACTCACACACTGGCTCTCTCACACTCACACACCAGCTCTCTCACACTCACACACCGGCTCTCACACTCACACACCGACTCTCTCACACTCACACACTGGCTCTCACACTCACACACCGGCTCTCTCACACTCACACACCGGCTCTCACACTCACACACCGGCCCTCTCACTCACACACTGGCTCTCTCACACTCACACACCGGCTCTCTCACTCACACACTGGCTCTCTCACACTCACACACTGGCTCTCTCACACTCACACACTGGCTCTCACACTCAAACACTGGCTCTCACACTCACACACTGGTTCTCTCTCACTCACACACCGGCTCTCTCACACTGACACACTGGCTCTCACACTCACACACCGGCTCTCTCATACACCGGCTCTCTCTCACTCACACACCGGCTCTCTCACACTCACACACCGGCTCTCTCACACTCATTCACCGGCTCTCTCACACTCACACACCGGCTCTCTCACACTCATTCACCGGCTCTCTCTCACTCACACACTGGCACTCACACTCACACACCGGCTCTCTCACACTCACACACTGGCTCTCTCACACTCACACACTGGCACTCACACCGGCTCTCTCACACTCACACACCGGCTCTCTCTCACTCATACACCGGCTCTCTCACACACCGGCTCTCTCACTCACACACCGGCTCTCTCTCACTCATACACTGGCTCTCTCACACTCACACACGGGCTCTCACACTCACACACAGCGTCGGGCTCTCACACTCACACACAGGCTCTCACACTCACACACTGGTTCTCTCACACTCACACACTGGCTCTCTCACACTCACACACTGGCTCTCAAACTCACACACCGGCTCTCACACTCACACACCGGCTCTCTCACACTCACACACCGGCTCTCTCTCACTCACACACCGGTTCTCTCTCACTCACACACTGGCTCTCACACTCACACACCGGCTCTCACACTCACACACCGGCTCTCTCTCACTCACACACCGGTTCTCTCTCACTCACACACTGGCTCTCACACTCACACACCGGCTCTCACACTCACACACCGGCTCTCTCACACTCACACACTGGCTCTCACACTCACACACCGGTTCTCTCTCACTCACACACAGGCTCTCACACTCACACACCGGCTCTCACACTCACACACCGGCTCTCTCACACTCACACACTGGCTCTCACACTCACACACCGGTTCTCTCTCACTCACACACTGGCTCTCACACTCACACACCGGCTCTCACACTCACACACCGGCTCTCTCTCACACACCGGTTCTCTCTCACTCACACACTGGCTCTCACACTCACACACCGGCTCTCACACTCACACACCGGCTCTCACACTCACACACCGGCTCTCTCTCACACTCACACACAAGTGGCTGTTTACCATTCCCTGCTATTTATACGCTCTCCGCGGTCAGCAAACTGCTGCTATATTTAGCCACAGTGCTATGTTGGGGGGAGTGACAGTAACACAGAGAGCTGTCACCCTGACCTCCCAGTTTAGGGCACAAAATACCTGGGTGTGGGGGGGGGGGTCTCTGTGATGGGATCACATTTTAATTACTGTGTAAGGCACACACTGAGTTCCAGGACACTACTGTGTGTGTGTGTGACTATGTACAGTGTACATGTGTGCCACTGCAAACAGTGTATGTATATACAGTGTGTGCGTATACAGTGCGTGTATATACAGTGTGTATGTCAGCGTACATTGCGTATGTATGTGTGCTACTGTATACAGTGTGTGCATATACAGTGTGTGTGTATGTGTGTATATATACAGTGTGTGCGTGTCAGTGTACATGACGCGTGTGTGTGTGTGTGTCACTGCGTACAGTGTGTGCATATACCATGTGTGTGTATACAGTGTGCATGTGTGCAGCGTGCGTATGTGCTGCGTGTGTCTATATGCTGTGCGTGTACACATACAGTGTGCGCGTGTATATAGAGTGAATGAATTAAAAGGAAAATTTGCAACAAAAAAAATGGGTTAAAATATCTGAACGCATTGCGTAAAATGCTTGCACACACACACAGCATTCCCTGGCCACACTGTTAAGCTGGTTCCCTGCTCCTGCAGGGCCGAAAGCAGATGCTATTTCTACTCCGTCTTTATTTGCAGATTATGCACTGATTTCCTCTTATTTTACCGGGATAAAATATGCATTTTAACGCTTTCTGCAATTGTGAAACAAACAGGATGGATTGTGGCATTGATTTATTTATATATATATATAGATAGATAGATAGATAGATAAATAGATAGATAGATATTTCTCTCTCTCACTCTATACATTTTTTTCTCTCGGTCTCTCCAAATATATTTTTCTCTCTCTCTCTCTATATATATATACGTACTCTATATACTATACATATATGATATATTTACATAAATAATTACAAGCAGTAACAAGAATAATAAAGTGGAATCACAGGAAAACGGTGCACAGTGGCTATTATTGTTGTTATAATGACATATATACAATATATACATATATTACTCTCTCTCTATATATATATATATATATACACACACACAGTATGATAAAGCCTACCTGTGCTGTGCAGGTGAGAGGCCAGGCTATGGATGTGTATAATGTATATATGTATATATACATATATAGTGTATATGTATATATAGTGTATATGTATATATAGTGTATAAGTAAATCTAGTATATATGTATACATGGTGCATTTCTATATAGTATATATGTGTGTATATAGTGTATATGTGTATATACAGTGCATATGTGTATATAGTGTATGTATGTGTATTTAGTGTATGTGTGTGTATCTAGTGTATATGTATGTATCTGGTGTATGTGTGTGTATGCGGTGTATATGCGCGTATCTAGTGTATGTGTGTATCTGGTGTATATGTGTGTATCTGGTGTATGTGTGTGTATCGGGTGTATGTGTGTATCTGGTATATGTGTGTGTATCTGGTGTATGTGTGTGTATCTGGTGTATGTGTGTGTATTTGGTGTATGTGTGTGTATCTGGTGTATGTGTGTATCTGGTGCATGTGTGTGTATCTGGTGTATGTGTGTGTATTTGGTGTATGTGTGTGTATCTGGTGTATGTGTGTGTATCTGGTGTATGTGTATGTATCTGGTGTATGTGTGTGTATCTGGTGTTTGTGTGTATCTAGTGTATATATGTGTGTGTGTGTGTGTATCTGGTTATAT